>NW_017099765.1:0-43559 GCF_001412225.1 Nicrophorus vespilloides
ATCGTAGTTACCTCAGTTTATTAAGAGAAAATTGATCGTCGTGATGAGTGAGGTTTTTCGCCTCCAGAGGGAGCGGAAAAACCTTGCGCCCTATTTATAGCACACTTGATATTTCGAGTATGGCATTTATGTGGAACACTTCACATAACTCCTATATTATACATACTATATATATATATTGCAATGCAAAGCGAAACCAATAACGTCGGGAGATTCGTTCGCTCTCTGATATTTTCAATTAAGTCAACTAATATGTAAAATCTCATTTTGTTTATATACGTTTGCACGTCCGGTTTCAAACAGTGCGGGATTAACCGATTATCCGGACTATATATATATATATATATAATCTTTAATTACATTTAGTGTACTAAACATGCAATTAATTGCACGTATAAAAGCAGGTAGCAAAGTTAATTAATTTAGCTTTGTAATTAACTTCGAGAACGCCCTTAAATATTACCCTCTTTTTTATTATACACTTCGTTATCTCTATTCCACTATACACTTTTTATGTACACTTCTTTATTTAGTTCTCTCTCTTATTTTTTTTTTGTGCATCTTATTATTGGACGGGGGGATTAAAGAGGTTCCGAATTTATATGCATACAGCGAGCGCTAATCCTACAGCGAACGAATACGCAATGCAGTGTGTATGTTGTCGAGTGAAAATAAACAGAAGAAAAAGAGGAGAACAATTAGGAGAATAAGAAAAGAAACAAGTAAAACTTTTTTTTGTTAATTTTAATTCAGGCCATTTATTCGTCGCGCAGCCAAAATCCCTTCCATAAATCCATTAAGCCAAGACTGAGAAACAAAAGAAGAGCAGAGGAAAAAAAAAACAATATTTATCTGTATAGACACGACTGCTTAGCGGGATGAGCCGATCAAATATTTATGGAAATCTAATTATCCGGCTTCCATTTATGCGATTGGTCCCGTTTATTAATGCATGTAGAGGGAGGACTATGATTAGATTGGCCCGAAAGTTTATCGTGTTTTTACTTCTGTTTCATCCCTGTAATCCGATGATCCTAAAATTGCAAATCAACGATCCAAATGATCTCTTAATTGAGGGACTAATCGCAACCAACGAATAAGCCTAAAATGCCTTTTTTTAAATAAAACTTTATCGATAACTCACGAGATGGCGCTTCGAAAAGTTCATCCTTTCATGTACCCAAAACTAGTTTTCCAACCCTCTTAATTAGGGGGATGAATTCGCAACAAGGGAAAATTGATAATTCACGAGATAATTCGTATTGAAGTTAATTATGTTTGCTTTTGTATTTTACTGCAATTAATAATAATGTAAACACACGATGAAAATATATATATTTTTTTAAAATATTGTTATTTGTTGTTGCAGTATTTACTTTTAATTCATTACGAATTCGTTAGGTAATTTAAATATCTTTCAGTTGTTGAATTGTGTGATTTGGGTGTGATATGAAGTGTTATATTATGTGTGTAGAACACAAGCATTTGCGTTCGTGCGGTTGAAGACATTGTTGTTGTTTCTGGAGGTGTGAAGTGTAATTAGTGTAATTGATACGTGCGAATACGTTAGGGGGTGGGGTGGTAACAACAAAGCTTTAAATGGTTTTGAAGCTTTACAATTACAGGCGAACTTCATGCGACGAAACTGTAAAAGGTATTGCACAAGAACAATGCGCAATAACTTACTTCGCAGCGCACGCATTACACAATTCTCTCCCGAAATGTACACACATACACACACATATATAACGTATGTTCGCACGTCTGCAAATTAAAATTATATTCCGCACAGCCTGAACTTTGTTATATAATTAAACGCTAAACATTCGGAGCTCCGACAAACCCTATTACCCACTCTCTCTCTCTCTCTCTGCACAATGCGAATATTGCATCAATTCATCGCTCCCGGCTATTATCTCCATGTCTGTCCTCATCCACCCTCATCCGCATCACGAACTCTGCTCGTATCTTCGAACTCTAAACCACCCCAAAACCGAATCCGCACTTAATTGGCACACAGTTAACACGGCTCGTATCTAAATCACTTTTTTTTTTCACTCTCTCTCTTTCCCCTTGTTATTCAAGCGCTTCCAATTTTATCGCCTCTAATTTAAGCTCTAATTTGACAAAATTGCATAATAACGCTACAAGTTTCATTGTGATTCTATAGACGCCACAAGTTATTTATGATTTTCGAAAAGATTTCATAAATCTACAAAAACAATTTGCATAATTGTAACAATATCATCGATAAATTTGACAATTGATTAATTCATAATTTAATTTTCGTATTTTTTAAATTGTTTTTTTTTCAATGTAAATGAAAGTAATGAAACATATTTGAAAATCACAGCTGTTGCGAAAACCAAGCGACGTTTCCACTTATCGATGACTCATCAGTTGCACCTGCGATTCTCAAACGTTTGAACAATCCTCGAATGAGCACGAATTGTCTCGAATTCTCACGACGAATCAGTTGCAAATGATAATACAATTCATATATGGACACGAAATCGTCGCTTGTTTCTACATTTTGATGACTCATCTGCACCTGCGAATCTCAAACGTTTGAACAATCCTCGAATGAGCACGAATTGTCTCGAATTGTTACGACGAATCGGTTGCAAATGATAATACAATTTGTATATGGACATGAAATCGTCGCTTGTTTCTACATTTTGATGACTCATCTGCAGTTGCACCTGCGAAACTCAAACGTTTGAACAATTCTCGAACGAGCACGAATTGACACGACGAATCGGTAGAAAACGCTAATCATATATGGGCACTAAAACGTCGCCTGTTTCTACATTTAGAATTAACTTTGTATGTACAATAAGTATTTAGAAGTAGTCTCAGTAAAACGTTAATATGATTAGCATAGTCTCAATAAAACCTTTAAAGATGAACATAGTCTTATAAGAATAACAAATAAAGTTATGTAAAACCAAACGAATTTCATTAAATTCCCAATAACTGAGACTCCACAACGACAACAGATGAAAATATTCCACAGTGTCCAGAAAAAAAGTAGTTAAACTTGGTAGACGTTGAGGGTGATTTAATTAATACTTATATTCAAATATTTTATTTGCATTCACCTGGCGAATCCACCAAAAAAGTTATCAAGAGAATTACATAGATTACATTAAAAATAGTTGATAATTATAGTAATAAATAATGAATGTGTATTTCTTCAGAAATAAAAGCAAAAATGTATGTAATTCGATGAAGGAAAGAAGAAATACGATTTTTTTTTTGCATGAATCAAGGTTACATGGAAAATAGGATTTTCCGTTTGTCCCAAGGGTTTCGTACTTTGCAGGTGGCACAAAATGCATATAAAATGACGAGCAGAGCACAGAAAATTTGATCAGTGTGTGTGTGTGTGTATTCTACAGAAAACGGGAAAGGTAATTTCCTTTTTATACTTTAGGCAGGAACGGACGTGATGCCGCAGGCCGCAACTTCTTCCTGCTTATTTATGGACGAGTCCGTCGCAGGGGCGGCTCGTTAAACAAGGGACGGCAGCAGCCCGCGTCCCTAATTTCTCAAGGGGGGCGGCGGCGGCTGTGGCGCATCGAATTACTTGCGTCTAATTTAAATTGCATACAACCCAACATACACCTTAATCAAAAACAAATATTAAGAAGAAACAGAGCACACTGACATTAATTACAAAATTTATATATATTTTTTAAACGTCAATCATCCGAAATAACGACGTACGTGCAATTACGAATATAAAAATGCTGAGCTCATGCGGCAAGAGGAACAGAGGAAAAGGGAGATGCAAAAAGATGTAAACGATGTAAATGCGATATAAATAATGATAACGTCGTGTTTGATGGGAGAATTGAAACATCCCCTAAGTTAACGTTAAGAGTTAACGTAGCGTTAATTCGTTATATAATTTAAAAGCGAATACCAGAAGAAATGGGTGCGTTAAAAAAAAAAAGACGAAGCATCGCATCAAATGATGTAGTGGGAGGTGGAGGAGGGCAACCAGAAATTGTATCCATAAAACTGTTGCACGCAGTCGTAAAAAGAGCAATTATTCAAATGCGGGGGGGCGCATCGAATAAATTCAGAGAGCAACCCCACCTCTCGGTACGGTTTTGAAATGAAAAAACGTTAAAGTCGTTGAATAAAAATAAATTACGGCAGCGCCGATTACGTAACGGAGACGACGGAATTAATAGTCGCGATAAAATTAAATGGATGAAAAGGGCGTGAAAATCGTGGATGATGAATCGGTTCGGTGCGGAACGAACGAACGAACGAACGTGCTGAATCGGCGCCGCTAATGGTTATTATGAGGGATGCGCGTCTGTAATGCTATCAGATGGCGACACTGTTCATAACTAATTGGTGAATCGTGAACGAATGTGGCGCTACCTATTGACGACCGATGGTATTTAACGTTTAAATTATCTGTTAATAATGTATGGGTGTGTAGTATATTTGTTGGACTCTAAAGGGGTTGTTTAGAGCTTCGTTGCTATTATATAGGGATGGACGACACAAATCCAGCGAATCCTTGATAGACGACGTCGTCGTTCGGCGTCGTCTGGTCGCACAGCTGATTAGTTACTTGACAACGTGCACGTGCCTCACACCCCTCGGCTCATCCCTTCGCAATCCATACAAATCCTACACATGCACGTCTCGTACCAACCTTAAAAGCCTGTCACTCATAAGACTGCTCAGTATTAGTTTCAGTTAGCCAAACTGACTGCTTCATAGTCTTAACAGCAACAACGTAAAAAAAGCAATAAATAAGTAATTGTAAAAAGAAAACATCAAACGTCAATTACTTGAAACGTCAAACGTCAATTATTGAAAACGTCAACCTTCAATTATTGAAAACATCAAACGTCATTTACTGAAAACGTCATATGTCAATTATTGAAAACGTCAATTACTTAAAACGTCAAACATCAATTACTGAAAACGTCAAATGTCAATTACTGAAAACGTATTATGTCAATTATTGAAAACGTCAATTACTGAAAACGTCAATTATTGAAAACGTCAACCTTCAATTACTGAAAACATCAAACGTTAATTACTGAAAACGTCAAATGTCAATTATTGAAAACGTTAATTACTGAAAACGTCAATTACTGAAAACGTCAAACATCAATTACTGAAAACGTCAATTATTGAAAACGTCAACCTTCAATTACTGAAAACGTCAAATGTCAATTATTGAAAACGTCATATTTTGACAATTTAAAACATCAAGTTCATTTTTACTCTTGTAAAAAAAACAGGTTCATAATCTTAACACAACATAAAAATTTATTTACGAGAATCCATAAATGATAACGTCAAGTGTGTAATAAAGTCATCTGTCGGCGATAAATTGAAATGCATAACGAGTGAATCTTACCTGAGAATCGTCGTTTCCGGCGACGTCTTCCGGTTCCGAGTCAATTTCCGGTTGCGGCGAGTGGCACTTGACGAGCACGACTATATTTTCCTCATCGACGGTCAAAAAATTGCCGCATTGGCTGGCGACGCTTCTGCTTCCCGTTTCGGACGACATTCTGCACGATAACAATAGTTTGCACTTCAAAGTTGATAAAGTATTCAACAAAAGCTGAAACAGGAAATATTAAACAAATTTATATAATTTACAAACTTTACATTTCATTATAATTATTTAAAAAATCAAGTATTCTATGAAAATCTAAAATCTATGGAAATTTCTTTAGTGATAGTCTACATGGACATCAATTGTATAAGTCAGGATGGCCGAGTGGTCTAAGGCGCTGCGTTCAGGTCGCAGTCCACTTCTGTGGGCGTGGGTTCGAATCCCACTTCTGACAAATACTTTTTATTTTATAAAAGCATATTAAATACAAAAAACATCAACAATTACATATTTTTTTTATAATAAAATTTTAAAACAATAATTCATAATACAAATATCATTTAAAAAACATGACGAATCTAAATTAGATAAATAATTTAAAACATTTCAAAATGAATTATTAATAATTAAAATTATTAATATTTATAAAATCCCGACTATGTCAAAATCCCGACTACCATAATCCCGACAGTGTCTTTTATTATTTTCTACAATAACATTCTTATGATTGTCGGGATTATTGTAGTAAAATCCCGACTATATCGAAATCTCGACAGTGTCTTTCATTATTATACATTTCTACTATAACATTCTTATGGTAGTCAGGATTTTCATTGTCGGGATTATGGTAGTCAAATCCCGACTATATCGAAATCTCGACAGTGTCTTTTATTATTATAAATTTCTACAATAACATTTTTATGGTAGTCGCATGTCGATATTGTCGGTATTTTAATACAGCCGGGATTTCGATAGACCCTAATAGACATGTAATATATACTTGTTGTGAGGTTGTTAATAGAGTTGCATACATTAAAATCAAATAATACAAACTGATGTTATAAATCAATCATTTTTAAATAAATAAATAAATTATTAATGTTCATCTACGCATTGTTAATAGATTACAACAATAAATGCAAAATTCATATTTATATTATTAACGTATATGAAGTTGCATATATTAGAAACACAACTGAACAAAATTTTGTTTTAAATCGATTATTAGTGTTAACGTAATTATTTTTAATTACATTTATTTTAACGTTCATTAAAATTTATACAATCGTTTATTAATTGTACTGCAATAATAATAATAATCATTTGAACTACTATGTGAGTAGTTGCAATTAACGAATGTCATTGAATAGAAAAACTAAATAAAAACAGATGTCAATCGAATCCACGATACCCATGGATTTAAACGGCACAAAAATCCGTACGTCTCATGTTTATGTCGACAAATAGCACGAAATTTGTAGGTTATGCTAAGGGTGTGCTCTTAAGAAATGCACCGGTTCGCATTGTCAACGATTGAAAACTGCGTTTCTGAATGAATTGCAAATGATTTAATTGTATTTAAGTAATGAAAAAAAAGGTACTTACTTTGCGAGCTATGAACATAACACAAATAATTCACGATATAGTGTAATAGGAACACACACACGCGTTGCCTGTCTCGGGACAACAACAAAGCACGTGGCGACATCTGTATTGAATTCGGATCACCTCGATGACGTATCATTTTGAAAACGTACAGGACCGGATTAAAAATATTGAAAAAAAGAATTATATAATTATTAATTTTAATTGTTTACTATATAATTAAATGAAAGAATAATGAAATTGAGTCAAATATTTATTGAGAATCGAAGTTGACGTAATAATATAATTAGAATATAATTACAAAATAAAAACAAAAGAGAATCGATATAGAAATTAAAAAAAACAAAAATGGAAAACATATTTAACATTACCTAAAAAGTAGAAAGTTAAGACATTAAATTAAGTGTGTATTTATATGTATAATAATAATAAAAAACAGTTGAAAAGAAATAAACAAGTTTAAAAACTATCGTTTCGCAGAAAATGCATGAACAGAGCGAAGAAATATTAATTAAAAAATAAAAACTAAATCGTAATTATTTATCCCTGAACACATGGACGGTTAGCGAAAACATAATACAGCACCTAAAGCTAAAAGTATAAAGATTAAACTTAGATTTAGATTTACTTAAGAGCTAGTAGACCTTAATCGCGGATTCGGGGATGAAGATTATCCACGCGAATCCACGGATTTAGTAGTACGGGGGTTCGCTCATTTTACGCCTCTTTCCAAGGCCGTCTTAATATATGTACAAATCGTCAACGAAATAGAATATACACAAAAAAATAAAAAAAAGCATAAAGTAATAATATCAGTATAATCGCGATGCTTAATAAACTTTGTACTTAAACACTAAAGTTACTTCATTAAATATATTTATATATGTATATGTTTATATATGGTTAAAGAATAAATTGCATTTAGCCACGATTTTCATCTCACATCAAGTATGTACAAAATCTTGTTTTCTTCTCTTTTTTTCTTCATTCATTTGTTATTGAAAGCTTTTATTGAAAGGCATTTGTTTTAATTTTTGTTTTGGGAATGGAAATAGCATTTCGTTTCATTGTTTCGCTTAATGTATCTTTTGTTTTGTATCAGTTTTGTTTTTGTTTATATATGGCCTCAGTAGATCCAGTTAACCGGTACCCACTGATGTTCGGATGTCAGCGATTCGAGGGCTTCGATGACCTGCCTGAACGTCGAATCGAAATCGTTGTTCGTAATTACGAGATCAATATATTTGTCGTACGTTCGTTGCATACTCGCGCTGTCTTCCAAAGTTCTCTTCAGATCTTCCTCCTACAAGAACAAAATTGCATTAGCGTTTTGATCGCAGATATCATTTAGAAATTTGGTGCAGTCAAGTGATTAAAAAATATTAATATTTAGTGGTGAAATTTTAAGAATTTGTTAAATAGTTAAATTGCACAGAAACTAAGTTCTTACTTAATCTCATTACGAATCTATCTAGTTTAGTTGCAAATGGGGGAAAACTAATTAATTAAGTCTAAAGTTCTAAGTCTATAAATAGCAAGGAAGGATGGAAATGTCAATTGGGAGCATAATAACACGTATTCTTACCTCATAGAGCGAAGCTAGAGATTCCAACGTCCTCGCCCTACGCGAGCTGAACCTAATTGAGCTTTGGCGATCAAACTAAATCATGCGGATAAAATAAATTAAAAAAAAATAATATAAAATAATAAAACGATGCATAATAATAATAACGATCATAGCAATAAAAAACGAGCTTAAGAGTGATAGATTTAGTTACCGTCAAGTTCCTGCTGGAATGTCTCAAGTTGCTGTTGCTTTTACCCACGTCGTAAAGCGTCTTCAGATGCTCCATTCCGGGTGAAGCTACGAAGATGACGTACGGAAGAAACTCGGTGCTGTTGTGGAGGATCTTCAGAGAAGCCGGGCTACAATCCAGGACGCACATTTTGCCTTGCTTGATGATCTCCCTCATCGTGTCCAGATGCGTACCGTACATGTTACCATTGTACTCTCCGTACTCCAAGAACTTGTGCTTTCTGATCTCCTCCTCCATCGTCTCTTTGTCGGTGAACCAGTAGCTCTGTCCGTTCTCTTCCAACACTCTCTGCGGTCTCGTCGTCCCTAAACAGACCGAAACAATCAAAATATTCTTTCCAAATTTAACTTTGTTTAAGTAAAAAAAAAAACCACTTACATGGTACGACTCCACCGAACTTTTCCGGATCGCTGTTGATCAGTCTGTTCTTGATGGTTCTACGACCGACGCCTTGAGATCCAATCAGTACCAGAGTTTTCCTCTTGAACGGCGGCATTCGCGTGACCTCCTCGTACAGCAAAAGTTCCGCTTTATCGAAATCGGTGTTGCTCTTCGACTGGTAGATGATTTTCTTCTTTTTCTTGGAGATGCGAGCGCCGCAGATGCTTATCTTGTGCACGTAATCCGCTTCCGGATGGACGTAGGCTTTCCTTCTCTCCTCCAGTTCGATGGAGGGAATGAGACCGACGGGTCCATCCGTTCCGGCGATCTTCGCCTGCCACCAGTTCGGATCCTTCTGGTCGACGATCTGGAGGATGTCGCCGCGCTCGAATTTCAGACCGATCTCTTTGCACGGCAGAAGCGTATCCTCCTCCGGATCGTATTGGAACAGAGTTCTCATGTAACACTAAAACAAAACAAAAAAAAGCATCGTTACAGATTTTGTTTTCTCGACAGTTGCAAGTACCTCAAGGTTTCACACTGAGTCTTGTTGACTTACAGTCAGTTTTTTATTGATCCCATTTTTGGCGTTTCCATTGGCAACTAGAGCAGCGTGCGTGACCGGAGCCGAGCTGTCGGTGGTGTCGTTCTGGCCGATCTTCAGCGTCACGGAATCCTTGGATTTTGCGATTTCCGTCTGCAATTCTTCGGGCGTGTATACGGGAGCTCCGTTGATCTCCAGAATAACGTCGCCCGTATGCAGTAATCCCTGCTTTTCGATCATTCCACCCTCGAGGATCCTCGCCACGACGAGATTCTCGCTCTCATCCACTTGGACCTTGAACAGACAACTTTACTTTCCAAAAACCTAATTTCCGCTAAACTAATCTCAAATTACCGTCAAACCCAACGGTTCTCCGGGCTTCCTGCGAAGCCCGACCATCCTGAAAGTCTCCCCCGTCATCCCGTTGAGAGCTGGAAGAATGTCCTCGACTTTCGGACTCGATATCTTCGGCCCCAAGATCACCTCTCCGATCTTGTCGTGCGTCTCTATGAGAGCCCTCAGATGCGGCCTCGCCAACAACTGTCCGAGTTCTCTCAACTCCCGATTCCTCGACCTACCGCACCGCAAAATCAGTTCGCTCACTAGATCCTTGTTCGTCACGCCTATCGGTTTCGGCAGCTTCGGAGGCTCCTCAAGCCGGTCCTGCACCTTTCCAAATAAACAACGACATTAATAATCCGGCCCTGCTGCACCTATGTTGATACAAACAACAAATCAACGATAATAATATTATTGTATTGCTCGCTTGTTATTACGCAACGCGAAACCAATGAGTAACTACTAACTGACCGTGAGTCAGCCGCATTCCTACAATTTAAACGCGAATTGTCATAACCGACGGCGCCTCAATTAATTTAGAATTATATCACCGTAATCGCGAGTAATGATATGTGCGATTTTTTTTTATAAGCCCCAGTGGCCTAATGGATAAGGCATCGGCCTCCTAAGCCGGGGATTGTGGGTTCGAGTCCCATCTGGGGTACAACATATATTTTTATATAATAGAATTTCCTTTATAATATTTAGTGTACAATTTTCATACGTCATTGTTCTTTACATAATGATATAATAGAAACTTTCTTTCAATATTTTTTTTGCTTGAAGAATCATTAACAAAACATGAATTTCCTTTCAATTCTTCATAGAATATCTTAATTCTTACATCAGTACAAAGCAATTAAGTGGAACGTTACAAATCTGTAGACGATAAAGATGTAAACCTATCTTTTTTTTTATATATATCAAGTTTAGATTCGTCCTAAATACATAAAACCTGAAGAAAAAAAACCCTTTATTTATAGCGATTAGGTAAAATGCGGCTCCGTTTAATCCCTTTACATATATATATAATATAAAATACGTGCTCGGCCCTCTTCGATCTACCTGCTCGAAGAGTAGCACCTGTGCCTTACGCAATGCCCTCTTGACTCTCCCAGACTTCAGGTATACATGTGCACTCACACGTACGCAAAACAAACGACCCTTCTTCTTCTTCTTCTTCATACGTCAGGTGTCAAGGACGAGGGTGGCCCTGAAAGTATGCAGTTGTTTCCTCCCTACGCTTTTGTTTTTTATTTTCAGCACACCTAGTACCGTTATATAGTGCGTATATATTGCGTGGACCTTTAAATTGAGGAAACAGCTGTGATCCAATCTGCAGATCGGGGCAGATGCGCAACGAACGAACATAATTTCTTAGTTTTCAGAACAAAAAAACTAATATTTGCACGATTATATTACAACATAACCATATTTATTTTACTTAATTCTAAAGAAACAGTAAATAATTAGAAACTAGCAATAATTGAATTTACTAAATTTTTCTAATTAGTCATAGTGCATAAGATCTTCTTTCGAATATCAACAATAAACCATAGTAACGTTTTTAGATAAATTAAATTAATATTTGTTTATTTCACTGATATGTACATGAAACACGAGATGGAACATTGCATTACTCAAAATATTGATATTATTGTTGAGCGATTGGAAAGTTTGTTTTTTTTTTGTTTGTGAAACCTTATCGTTTCTACTGCTGTTTTCCACAGTGTTTTTGTGTTATTCGCATATGTAGATTACGTCGAAAAGGTTCTAACGTTTCATCTGTCCGCAAAGTAAGTACACTTACTAATACTACTCTTGCTGGTGTGGTTCTCGGGGCAAAACGCAATCTCGACTCGTGAAAGTTCATTGAGTTTCCGAGTTCCTTGCCCTCACCGAAACAACACCATTCTATCTCTATTTCTCTCTTCCGTCGTGTTAACTTGGAAGTGTCATTGCGTGTGATAAAACCAATGTTTGTCCTCTTCGTGTTATCGGACGATAAATAGTTGAAATTTTTGAGGCAATGACTCAAAATATCGATTGATTATTTTGTAATTTTAAGAGAGCTTTGAATTTGAGACGTTGAAGGGAATCCGGCTCGAATCCGCTTTCCATTTGCTAGTTTCCTTGAACTAAATATCATCGCTTTAGCTAGCATTCATCGATTTATGCATGGAACGTTTTCACGGATTCCTAGCCTCTAAACATGCAACACAAACTCACTACAAACTTGTTTACTATTTAAAAGCTTTGGAACAATATAATAAAAGTAAAGTTTGTTATTTCCATCTTTATAAGCTAGAATTAATCAATTCCAAAGTAAAAAAAACAAACCTGACTTTTCCAGTTTTTTTTTCTTTAATAATTTACAAGGTTATTTATTTGTAAATGCTCATTTTCAACAGCATAATCTTCGAACACACACTTAATAAACTTGTTATAACTGAGATTTAAGGATTTATGAAAAAAATAACTGTTTCATATAACATCATAAGAGTTAATATACAAACTGTAATTGGATTTCTTTCAATAAATAAGATTTTCAGAATAATAATCGTAATAATCGATGATAGATTCATTTATATTTTAGTTTTATACTTATAACCTTTAGGTTTCAAAAAGTCTAATTGGATTCAAAGAGAAATTTATGTTTTTTTTTTAGAACAAATGTATAAAAAGAAAATAAAAAGTTGACAAATTTGTTTAAAATCTTCGTTTCCTAAGTTTGTATGGACAAAGTAGAACACTTGCTCACTTAATTTGAATGAATATGTGATAGCTTTCACGGAAAGTATGTGAATAGAATTTAAAGCAAGGAAATTAAGAACTCGCAAAGATTCCTTCAAGAAACAACTTTTAGTATAATTTCAAAACTAATAATGTTGCATCAAGATTGTACTTATTTTTTCTCTTGTAAAATAAAGAATTAAAGATTGTCTTAATTCTGTCAATTGTGAGTAGAATGCTTTGAAAACCAAAAATTGTATGGTTCTTTTTTTTAAAGTTTCCTTGGAAACGGGTGACTGAATGCACAGACTACTAGAGTCTTTAAGCGGGCATTTAAAAGCGAGGGATTTAACGATCGCATTTCGTCGTCTTTTTCGAACACAACAGACAGACACACACACGCAAACGAGTTTATTATTCAGATCACAAAAGGGTTCGTGGAGGAAGAAGGCGTAGGAAGAAGTCAAAAGGAACGAAAGAACGTCGGTGCTTCTTCTTCTTCTTGTCATGCTTTGAGGGATCTTCTCGATAGCGTTGCGTCCGCGTTGCATGACCGGAATCAATTGAAAAAGGTCGGGACGACAACAGAAAACCGACCTCAACACATGCACTTTAACTTAAACTTCTTCGACAAATTAAAACGCGAAGTCTTTCTTTAATATATTTTTTTTTTTTTGGTTTGTCTGTAAATGATTCTTTTGACTCTTTTATTTTCGGTCCAAAAGCAGTAGCATCATCCTCGAGCAAAACCGGTACAGGTAAAACTCACGTATACAACCACCTATGTAGTATGCGAGTGTGTGTCTACACATAAAGCATATGTGAGTGTATATATATATAAAATGTCGGTGTTGCCATTGTTCATTCCCGCGACTTTAACTTTCACAGGTGTGGCCTCCGTTACGAGCAAACAAAAACGCGCTAAGGCTTTTTACCTTTTCACAATGATAAAATATTTTAATTATGTTTTTTACCTTTCGTCGTTTCCGATTTTTAATCCGCTCAAATCGATCTCACAATAACAACAAACAACAATAATAATAAAATTAACAACACTTTCAACAACACTTTCGAGGATGACGTCACGATGCCATGCTTTCCGGTTCCGTCGTCGCGCACTCTGTACTCAATTGTTTTCCAACTTTTCGATTTTCACCTTCTGTTTCCAATTTTTGTTTCTCTTTTTCAATTTGTTATTTTCTTTTTATTGTTTTGTTTATCGCGTGCAGCAGGTGTATGTAGGTTGTAGTAGGCGTCGCAGCAGGCTCTGAACACGACCGACGTCCAGTTCGTAGTAGGCTCTGGTGTCCGCGGAACTTTCGAAGAGGGGATCTAGTCTTCTCTTCTCTTTTTTTTTTCAATCCCCCTCCCGCTTAGTAATTCCATTGTGTTCACCTCCTCTCCCCACCTTTTCCACCTGACTTAATGACGCTAATTATTTAAACTTATTTCGTTCGAAAAACGTACAGGAAAATGACTTCAAGTGGATAATATCGCATTCACCGAAACGCATGAGTCACAGCAATTGTTTCTGCGACACAAACCATCATTTCTTTATTGTTTTCACTTGATTAGTCGAAACAAAGTAATCACACTTAAGTAAAAACGATAATGTTTCATTCCTCGATGGTCAAAAGTTCCACTTGATTTAATTGTGATTCATTTCTTACAAGTAAATCACTGTCGTATAAAACGTACTTTGTATTACGAGCGATTCGATGTAGCAATTGTTTATTAGATTTAGTCACTTGATTTCTTTAAATTTAACAATGTAATCTTCTTTAAGTTATTTCGATTTTTTTTTAAAGTGTGGAAAATTAGTCAAATTGGACAAATTCCATACTTAAGTAACTGTCATTGAAAGTATAATGTATTGACAGGTGACATTGATAACCTATAAAGCGTCCCTAGCAACTGTTATTAGGAGTATGTCAATTATTAAGTAACTAAGGTAATTAACGTAACAACTGTTATTATATCGAGAAATATACAAAAAGTTTAAATATTAATATATTTTATTTTTTTTCATATAAAAATATCGCAATTAAATATTACGAAAAAGTCAATAAATAAATTAAATGGACGCACTGAAAGGTAAAGAATTTAAGGTCTTCATGAATAGTAAATATAGAAATAAAACGTTATTAAATTCCAATGAAGTATTTCCGTTTTTCTCTTTTACGCGTTATGTCTATTTCAATCGTATAGGAAGAGACGTTCATGAAGAATTCATGAGCCAATGAATCACCGACACCGGTCACTAGGATACCAATCAATAAATAAACAAGCGAACAAAATAAAAAGCAATCTTACCTGTAACTACGATCTGTACATGATAAGAAAAATCCTTTAATTTTCTCGGCACGCGATTTTCACTTTAGTTACCGCAGAGTTTTTACGATTTGATTTTTATTTTCGAGCGCAACGCAGGAAAAAAAATCGATTCAATCCGCCGACTCTCTCCCTTTCGGACTCTTCGTCAGAGGGTAAAAAACATCATCCTCACACCGTTCCTGCATTGCGACTAAAAGCAACGCAGATACACACACACACCCACCCTAAAGATTCTTCGTTCACTCTGTGCGTCTCTCTTTCCCCATTCATCTCTTCTCTATGTGCAGACGTACACCCTCGTCGGGACTGCATCAATGAAAAACATCCCGGAGGGGTGCGAAAACGCGTCTTTTCCATTATTTCCACACCCTAGCAAACCAATTTTTTTTTTTGTGTACCCTTGCAGTCTCGGAATCGATAAAAGTTGACTTCTGCATTCAATCTTGACCTTGAATTTCGAGAAGGAAGCGGAATTTTGTCAAATTCAAGGTTCCGCCGATCTGAACGCCAAATAAACAAACTCATTGGAGTGTTTGGATAATTTCTATTTATATTGGGAAAGTTATAAATACTATTAGATGGAGGAAACGCGTGTTTTCTACTTATTTTTAGCTGCATTAGACTATTTTTTTGCAAAGCAAATTAATTACATTTCCTTTTATTCAAGAGAGAGTTTAATTATTTTCATAAAAGCTACAAATTCATAAACCTTCATCTTTTCCAACCACTCGTATGAAAGCTGAATATCTCACCTTTCCAACGAGCCTACATACATCTTTGTAGTATCATCGAGTCGCCTGTTATAAGCTGAAGAACATTTTTTTCTCGTTTTTTATTCAGTTTTTGCAGTTTTTTGTGATTTTATCGACAACCCCTTAAGGTAATTACATCATAGACCACTCGTATGAAAGCTTAAGATCTCACATTCACAACGCGCCTACATACATCTTTGTAGTTATATCGAGTCGCCTGTTATAAGCTGAAGAACTTTTTTTTCTCGTTTTTTATTCAGTTTTTGCAGTTTTTTCGTGATTTTCTCGATAAATCCTTAAGATAGTTACATCATCGACCACTCGTATGAAAGCTGAATATTTTGTCTTTCCAACAAGCCTACATACATCTTCGTACTGTCATCGAGTCGCCTGCTATGAGCTGTAGAAATTAAAAAAAAAACACATACTTAACGTCTTATACATAACAGAGAAATGACGGTTTTCTCGTTTTATTTTGAGTGTTTTCGGTTTTTCGTGAATTTCTCGACAACCCCTAAACGCAATTAAATCATAGACCACTCGTTTGAAAGCTGAAAATCTCACCTTTCCAGCGCGCCTACATACATCTTTGTAGTTATATCGAGTCGCCTGTTATAAGCTGAAGAACATTTTTTTCTCGTTTTTTATTCAGTTTTCACAGTTTTTCGTGATTTTCTCGATAAATCCTTAAGATAGTTACATCATCGACCACTCGTATGAAAGCTGAATTTCTCACCTTTCCAACGAGCGAACTGGCATCTTCGTAGTGCTGCCGAGTCGCCTGCTATGAGCTGTAAAAATTGAAAAAATAACACATACTTAACGTCTTAACGTTTTCGTGAATTTCTCGACAACCCCTAAAGTTAATTAAATCATCGACCACTCGTATGAAAGCTGAAGATCTCACCTTTCCAACGCGCCTACATACATCTTTGTAGTTATATCGAGTCGCCTGTTATAAGCTGAAGAACATTTTTTTCTCGTTTTTATTCAGTTTTTACAGTTTTTCGTGATTTTCTCGGCAACCCCTAACGATAATTACATCATCTACCACTCGTATGAAAGCTGAATATTTTGTCTTTCCAACAAGCCTACATACATCTTCGTGCTGTCATCGAGTCGCTTGCTATGGGCTGTAGAATTTGAAAAAAAAAACACATTCTTAACGTCTTATACGTAACAGAGAAATGACGGTTTTCTCGTTTTTTTTCAGTGTTTTCGAGTTTTCGTGAATTTCTCGACAACCCCTAAAGGTAATTACATCATCGACCACTCGTATGAAAGCTGAAGATCTCACCTTTCCAACGCGCCTACATACCTCTTTGTAGTTTCATCGAGTCGCGTGTTATAAGCTGAAGAACATTTTTTTCTCGTTTTTATTCAGTTTTTACAGTTTTTCGTGATTTTCTCGACAACCCCTTAAGATAATTACATCGTCGACCACTCGTATGAAAGTTGAATATTTTGTCTTTCCAACAAGCCTACATACATCTTCGTGCTATCACCGAGTCGCTTGCTATGGGCTGTAGAAATTGAAAAAAAAAACACATACTTAACGTCTTATACGTAACAGAGAAATGACGGTTTTCTCGTTTTTTTTTCAGTGTTTTCGGGTTTTCGTAAATTTCTCAACAACCCCTAAAGGTAATTACATCATCGACCACTCGTATGAAAGCTGAAGATCTCACCTTTCCAACGCGCCTACATACATTTTTGTAATTGTATCGAGTTGCCTGTTATAAGCTGAAGAACATTTTTTTATCATTTTTATTCAGTTTTTACAGTTTTTCTTGATTTTCTTGGCAACCCCTTAAGGTAATTACATCATCGACCACTCGTATGAAAGTTGAATATTTTGTCTTTCCAACAAGCCTACATACATCTTCGTGCTGTCACCGAGTCGCCTGCTATGGGCTGTAGAAATTGAAAAAAAAACACATACTTAACGTCTTATACGTAACAGAGAAATGACGGTTTTCTCGTTTTTTTTTTTCAGTGTTTTCGGGTTTTCGTAAATTTCTCAACAACCCCTAAAGGTACTTACATCATCGACCACTCGTATGAAAGCTGAAGATCTCACCTTTCCAACGCGCCTACATACATCTTTGTAGTTTCATCGAGTTGCCTGTTATAAGCTGAAGAACATTTTTTTCAAACAAAACTTCACAATAATTTAAATCTGATCATTAACGTTAATTAACTTGACAGTTCAATCTATAAAAAAAATGAACAATCGCAGAAAAAATTGACATTAATTCATGAGAATGACTAAAACATAAGAATAACCCATTTCTTTGTTATTTAAATCCTAGTGTTTCTAGATTAATGATTGTTATTATATAGAACTGTGCACTTTGTCCCATGAGAATATAATGTATATGTGATGTTTTCTGCATAATTGAAACTCATGAGAACTGGCACAGCAGATAAACGCATTGTGCGAATAGTTCTCTACAATTCAACAAAGAAAACGTGATAATTTTTATACATTTCAAAAATATTAAACAATTAATTGAGTTTTTGTTTCTCAATTTATAACATGAAATTTTCAATAAAATATATTGTAGAAAACAACTAATTGACCTTTAACTGGTTTAACTTGTAGCCGGCTTAGATTTTAATTGAGAGAAAGGTACATTTTGAAGCAGTCGTTATATTTAACGTTCGTTTAATGAGCCGTGATTAAAATCTCTTTTCTCGTGATTTCAGTTCAAAAACTAAGTTCATCTTAACGATGGAATGAGTGGGTGAGAGAATGACTCGTCGCCGCCCAAACAGAGATGATTTAGAAGAATTGAGCGAATTAACCCAATAACCTGAACGACAATTAAGGTCAAAATCATTGTTTTTCTTGTTTGTTTTTTGTTGCAAATGGAACGAAATTATCGTTTGCTTTGGTTTTCGTAGGTGATGGTCGATCGATGTCGCCATAAAATCATGCTTTCGCGCCGCCAAACAATAAATATTTTTCGAAATTAAACGAACGCAAACAATCGGCGTTGCGTAAGCGCCCCGGTGCATCCGAAACGCGAAACAATAAACAAATCGTTTGCGAAATCGACGCAAGTTTCGTTTCAATTGCGCTACGAAGATGTACCGAGAATAAATAAATAAACTCTCTCGTTTAATCGTACAGAAAGAAAGACCAAAGCATAACAAAGTTTCGTGCAATAATAAACAGAGAATTACGTGAACTTTTTATTTATTTCTTAAGTTTATTTTTCATTTCCTAATTGTACTGTTTTCCAATTAACAAAATTGTTATTCCAATAGATGACGCCACATGTACATAATTATGTAATTTACTATTTTTTAAATTTATAAACATAATTGAAGTAATCTATAATACAAAGCGTTTGTTAAAAAATGAAAATTTAATAAGAAATCTAATTAGTAATAATAATAGAATTCCCACAACCCTCTTGATTAAAACAAACAAAATGTAATCACGGCCCTCCCTAATTTTCATACAAAAATAAAGATTTTCTTTATCCCAAACGTAATATAAAAACAAAACACATACAAAGTCTTGCTTTATTGCAAATTTAGGTCAGTAATTAAATACAAGGTGTAGTTAGTTAGTTAAACCGAAAATTTACGATTCTAGGTCACGCGATGAACTAATTAAAAGCACTCTTCGCATCGCTTTTATTCCTGTTTAATCTGCGAAGTATATTTTTTTTATGTATTATTTATTTATTTATTCTTTCGAAGCAGACACGAGACCGGAAAGTGGAAGGATGTAATAAAGAAAGAAAGAAAGAACAAAAAAAAAAGAGGCGAGAGAAAAACACATTTCCACTTGGCTTGGGTAAACTCGCCGGAAAAACTGGCGCCAGCCATTTGGATTCGGCGAATCCATTAAAACTCGAACGGATTTCCGAACGAAGAGTTGTAGAATTACATTGTAACCGATTTATGTAATCATCGCATCGCGAGATTTATAAAATGTTGCGAAAAGTTTTTCACATAATTGAAGTCTATTTTTATTAGCGATTAAATGATTTCTCAAAAACTTGATTTTATAGAAATTGTTGGACAGTAACAAAGATGTTTTTTACTTGAAAAATTTAAAATGTTTATTTGTTGAAAATTTAAATTTTCTGGAAGTAATGCAACAAAATGGTTATTTGCTGAAAACCAGCGGTTCTCTGATGTTTTCACGCACGATTTAACAGTGCGCGAGCGGAGAAAATGAGCCGTCTCTAAACGCGTACATCTATGCAAAACGCATTGTCTATTTTAACCGTAAATTCCTTTCACCGCGCACACTTTTTGCTCGTAAAAACACCAGAAGAAGCTTTCTCTCCGAGTCACTCTGTTCTCTTGATTTTAACAGAGAACATCTTCACAAGATTCAAACAATAATAAGCATACAATTTGAATTAGACTATAGCATTAAAATATTTCTTAATTCTAATAACAGATGTCATTGATAAATAACTTACTTCAGTTATACAACCCCAAGTGCGTATTGATAAAAATCTCTAGATTTTAACTGTCAAATATCAAAAGTAAAAAAAAACAAAAGTAATTTCTTTATTGTTCCACCAGACGAAGCTTTCTCTCCGAATCACTCTGTTCTCTTGAATCTAACAGAGAACATCTTCACAAGATTCAAACAATAATAAGCATACAATTTCAATTAGACTATATCATTAAAATATTTCTTAATTCCAATAACAGATGTCATTGATAAATAACTTACTTCAGTTATACAACCCCAAGTGCGTATTGATAAAAATCTCTAGATTTTAACTGTCAAATATCAAAAGTAAAAAAAAACAAAAGTAATTTCTTTATTGTTTCACCAGAAGAAGTTTTCTCTCCGACTCACTCTGTTCTCTTGAATTTAACAGAGAACATCTTCACAAGATTCAAACAATAATAAGCATACAATTTCAATTAGACTATATCTTTAAAATATTTATTAATTCTAATAACAGATGTCATTGATAAATAACTTACTTCAGTTATACAACCCCAAGTGCGTATTGATAAAAATCTCTAGATTTTAACTGTCAAATATCAAAAGTAAAAAAAAACAAAAGTAATTTCTTTATTGTTTCACCAGACGAAGCTTTCTCTCAGAGTCACTCTGTTCTCTTGAATTTAACAGAGAACATCTTAACAAGATTCAAACAATAATAAACATACAATTTGAATTAGACTATATAGCTTTAAAATATTTCTTAATTATAATAACAGATGTCATCGATATATAACTTACTTCAGTTATACAACCCCTTGTGCGTATTGATACAAATTACTAGATTTTAACCCAGAACTGTCAAATATGAAGTTAGAAAATATTATAGGTTAATTAAAATTGAGTATAGTTGCTAATGGCAATAAGTAACTGCATAGATAAAATTGATTTAAATGTTTCGTATTTCTATTAATAGATGGAGTATATAAATTTCATCCTTTATTTATACCACCCTAAGTGCAAAGATTTGACGTTGCTTATATTAAATAATCCGATACGATATAAGTTTCAAAACTCAAAACAATTAATGAAAATCAGTCAATCAGTCATAATTATTAATAAAAAAAACTATATGAATTCATATTTATTGTGTATTTTTTTTAAGTGGAAATAAATGATTAAATATTTGTGTTCACAGATGGCGTCTTGATAGTATCATTTAAATTTCAACAAATACAGTTGTAAAACGAACCTACGACGAGTTTTATCCATGAAAATGATGTAAAATCCCGTTTTCACGCACGATTATCTTTTCGCATTGTCTATTTGAAGCTTTCTCCTCAGATAATATTTTCGTACTCTAGATTCATCGTTAAACCTAGTTTAACTAACAAAAGAAAGAGGAACAAAATTTTGTCCAAAACACGCGTTCGTTAATTACATCAACGAGCGGAAGGGTTGGCGCGCATCCAGAATCAATAAACCTGTTCATTCCCCCCGCTCGCAAATCCTACTTTATTATTATCATCATCTGCTAATGCACGTTCATTCCCACTTTTGCACACTTACTGCTTAGACTTAGATTCAGTTTGTATGTGTTACAATGGTTTTACCTTGACAAGGTTCTGGAAGACTGGACTGTCCATGAGGCCTTTGAGGAACACCAGATCGGTTTCGTCGATTCCCGATGAACTGCAGTCGAGATCCTCGATGTTCTCTCTGACCCGTTGAAAGGCGGCTGCAAAAAAACAGAAGAGATATGCGTGTGTTGTAGTAGGTGGTGGCGAAGCAGAAGCGGGATCAGAAATACGGCTGCGAATCTCTGTACAGATTTTTTCGGCGATTTATGTTCACCCGTTCCGGCGATTTCGTAAACACTGGTCGGGCCTAAAATATACTGCGCGCCGCGAGCATCGCCACTCCGCAGCGAGATGATTGATCTCGATGGGAATTATTTATTCCAGAACAAAAAAAAAATTATAACAGTATACAACGCATTTACGCAATCGGACTTCCGAGTTCCAAACTCTTTGAAAAGTGGGGAAAATCAAGTCATTATTTCTTCCTCTCGTATTTTCTTGTACTATAAATATGGAAGAGCCTTTTCTGTGTTCTTCACTTTCCTCCTGGTCTTCTCTATTCTCCTCAACCATTCCACTTACGTTTCGCGCTGATAGCGTTACAGCTAAGTACATTTATATTCTCTACGCGTAATCAATAGCTCCGGCACTCTTCGGTATTCCCACATTCTTCGCCTGGAAAGTAAGTGCCTTCAAATTCTTACAAGCCTTTGATTCACGCTCATCCTTTCCAACAATTATCGACTGTTCATCATAAAAATAAATAAGCAAAATTTACATTTATTTAATTGTAATTTTATATTAATTAAAATTGTGTGCATTCGTTAATAAATAAATTAAAACAAAAAATATTTCTGGACTGAATCCAATAAGTTTTCGACTTCAACTCGAATAAAACTTCTTTTACGATTCTTGGTTTTTTTTTCTTTTATATAATTTTGTAACGACCGACGCTTGAAAATAGAATCCCGCACTCGACCTAACATAAAACGCATTCGAAAACAATAAAAAAAAAAACAAAAAAATAACCAGTTTGCAATCGTTTAATCTAACCTAAATTAACTTAACCCTATTTCAAATAATGTTTAAATAACTTTTATAAATAACACGAAAACTGTAAAACTTTTTCTATATATTAATTTTGTATATGAAGCGCATCTAAATTACGCATGTGTTTCAGTAATTTTCGTTTCGTAATTTTCATTTTTGAGAGAAATATTGCGTTTTTTTCGTGATAACTCAAATACTTTTTCAATATTTTATATATGAAAGGCACCAAAATTACACATTAACAAAACGAATGTTATTTGTTGTAACAAGTCAAAAACTTTTTCAATGTTTTGATACAACTATAAAGTATTCTCTTGAGAAGTAATATAACTTTCTAATTATTTCTATTAATAAATATTATACAAATTTGTTGTTATTCGAATATAATTAAATAACAAGTTTCACTAATGAAAATGAGTTGCGTTTATGTAAATGTAATTTGAAATTGCATGAGGGTAATAATAATATGGAATCGATTATGCAGTTAACTGAATTCAAGGATAATTGAGGATGTTTTTAGTCCAAATAATGGACTAAATTAAGAGATACTTTCTATATGTAATATTGAATGAAAGAGGATTCTTTTCAAACTTTCTCTTCGAGGGAAAATATGATCATCATCATCGTCGTACCATTATCATTGTGCTTATCATCTCCATCCTCCATGTCTTTGGTACTAGCCAACAGCTCTCTCCTGTCCTGCCGCTCCTTCTTCCCGAACTTCACCATCACTTTGTCACCGATCATGACACCACCACCAACGATTTTCCTTACTTTTTTAACTCTCTCAACAATTCAATTCAAATCATGCTTTCTCCTCTCTTCCTTCAGTCGCACGATGTTCCTCCTCCATTCATTTCACGCTGGAATCTCGCGCCTCTTTTCTAATAGGAGCCGAAGAGGAGGAACGCGCGCGCTGTTCGAGCTTTCTTCTTTCACGTGCTCTTCTTTACCACCGCGAGACTACTACACCTGAAGAGAGACACCAAGAAGAAAACCTGTTTTTTTTTGTTGTTGTATACATATGTATATGCGGGACGGACAAGTGTGTATATTTTATTATATAAAACTTAGTGTGTTTGTGTGTGCACTCTGCTGCCCGTCGACCACTACTGAAAACCTCGGGAGTCCCGACATCTCCGAAAGCGCTCCCGCCGTTGCCATGACTACATGGAGCGGAACGGAAGCGCAGGACATCATCCACCTCCCACCCCCTCAACAGAAAACACACCCCAATCCAGAAAACAAAAACAACAAAAAAAAGAATGCGTACAGGAAGAATTATTGTGTATTTTCCAATCACAGTTCATATTTACTACTGCCTGATCGTGAAGCTGCCCGACTGCAGTTTGCTGATCTCCTGCTCGCTGCTGAAGACGGCCTTGTCGATGCGCGACGCCGGAGATCCGACCTCCTTCAGCCAGTTCTTCATCTCGGCGACGCGATTGTCGGCGCCCTGTATCGTTCCCTGCACCGTTCCGCGATCCGTGTTCATGCAATAACCCTTCAGACCCAACGTTCTCGCCTGCTTCGCCGTGCACTTGCGAAAGTACACGCCCTGCACCTTCCCGAAGATCTCGAAGTTCACCGTCACCAGACGGTGACCGGACTTGCTCATATCCATGACCGTCGGAATCACCCTCATCGAACGAAACGAATTATTTCGTTCAAAACTTCACAACAAATTTGACACTGACAGTTTTCAAATTTCCATTTCGAAACCAGAAGTTTTAACTCAATTCTCTTATAATATACTCGAATATATATAAGAAAAAATACTATTACTTAATTGTTTAATACTCTTGACTTTGATTGGTCAATAAATCTGAAATATTTCGTTTTTATTTTAGATGTTTCCACATTTTATCTAATTACTCCATAAATACAAAAACCAACTAAAATATGAAAGATGTGTATCAAAGATAAAACTTTGACCTTTCCAATGAGCTTATAGCCGAATTTGTGACGTTTATCATTCTCTTACAACAAGCTGTTGAAATTTAGTAAAATATTTAATCTTCAAATGCAATTTTCAAATACATTTGAATGGCTCCAATTCAATACTACCAACACGAAATCCAATTCCATTTGAATCACGGAATCGATAGGTCAATAATTCAGTAAATTATCTTCTCTCGTTCCCCGCCTCTGTAACGTTGGGCATCATTTATCTTGGCCAACCGCAACGCCAAAACATAAACGATTTATCTATAAATATTTTATATACACGCTCCGCCGAAATTTACCGCCTTTTTCTTTTCCTCTTCGACTAAATTCATTCTGCTACAACAAATTTATCGTCAACTTAATCTTCGAGTTCATAAAAATGTTTCCAATCGACAAGTTTCACTTCGCAGTTGTTTGGTAACATTGTTCAGTTTTGATTAAAATAAAAGTGATCAATATTCCTACATAGAAACGTATACTCACCGATTCCGGACGTCCTTTTCGGTCCGTTTTTACCGCTCATATTCCACGAAACTCTCACTGCTTCCTCATTCTATAACATTCATGCATATTTGATGTCCTCCCTTCTGCTTCTGCTGTGACGGCATTCCCGTTCTTCACATTTCCTACTCGCATCGGAATAGTATCGATCGTTTTTGACCTAGTTTCGTGCACGGCAAGAAGGGCAGCGGATCCGAACGGCCGTCGCCAGCACAGAAACCCTTTCCATCATCAAATAATCCCTTCTGCAAAGCTGCTTTTTCAGTAAACGACGACGACGACGACGAAGCACACGTTCGCCCCGTCCCGCAATACACCGGCAACTGACTTTTCATAATTGAAGTCGCCCACGCTATTCGGTTTTATCGATAAAACCAGTGTAAATAACGTGGGACGAACTGTCCCTGTGCCTTTGCACAATCTACAATTAACGTCGTATTTTTATAGCAAGTTACGGTTGATAATTACATTCAATTTTGATATGAATAATATCGAAAATTAATACCAGTGGAATCGTATAGGAAGTCAAGAAATTCAATTCCAAATATCTTGGTAATCTATTGATTGGTCAACAAAATATAGTTAGAAATGCAATCAGCTAACAAATATAAACAAATTATTTTAGTTCGAAAATTTCTTGGGAAGCCAAAGTTCGAAGTTCGAAAATGGATAGATCAACAATAATATTGTTACCAATGGAATCACCTATCAAATGTCTATAACTTATTCTCTTGTGAAACTATTAGTAATATTTTGATCAACAATTAGTACTGATTAGTATCAAGGACGACCGTAGCCGTTTCCGATACGAAAAAGTTGATAAACCCGAAAAGGGTCCTATTTCTACCCCTTTCAGGTTTAACAGTCACCACAAATTTTTGTTGTTTTTTTTGGGAATCGAACCAACGTCCTTTCGTATCAGATTTTCGTGATACAGTCGACCATAGCCATGAATGTTTATTAATTTATTAGAAAATATAAATCCAATAACTAATTTCCATTTTTAAATGATAAAATAAAGTTTAAAAAGTTTTCCCGCCTGTCTCTTGATTGATTTGAACTACTGTCACTACTGCGATTACATTGGCGCCCAAAATAACTGTCAAAACTATTACTCTTCAAATGTTTTGCTGTCAAATTTAGTTTCGTTTCTCGGCGTGTTTTCGGTTCTCTTAAAAGTGTATCAATTTCAAGTAATTCCCTATTATTTATATACAGAAATTAGGTAGGTTCGTGATTTTCAGTGTAGGAAAAGTATTGTCAATACGATATAACGTTTAATCTTCTATTTACACTTGTAATATTGTATTTTTTTTTTGTACATAACCTTATTCTGTTTACATAGACATACAGGATGGCATCAGACTTCTCTGATCTGCTTTTCGAGGCGGAGAAATTAACACATGACATAGAGGGTCCCACAGAACTACCTAAAGTTGACAGATCCCTGCGTCAGGTGTTGGAGGCCTCCAATGAGCTGTACACACGTGTAGCACACACTGGCTCCAAAGATATCCAAGCGTAAGAATTGTTTTTTTTTATTCTTAAATTTGTAAGCTAATATATCATTTTAGTAATTTGCTGCTGGGATCGAAAGGTATTGATTTGCCAAGGATTTCCCAGAAATTGGATTTGATCAGCTCGCAGAGGACCATCGAAACAATTGATCCCATAGATGATGTCGATCTGGATTCGTGTCTCGAAAATGAAATCAGGAATTGCATTATGGGGATCATTGATGAGGAGAAACGACTGGTATTAATTTGATTGAAACGTATTTGAAAGCGTTATTATTATTATTTTGCAATTTGTAGTGCTACAAAAGTATTATGGAGCAAACTTGGGAACATGAAAGTGGTGAATGGAAGCAGGAGAAGAGGAAGATCTTGAATGCGATGACCGGACCGTCCGGGAATTTCATTGATCCTTTGAAGAAGGAGAGCATGTTCATGGAATCCCCGATTGTCGGGTCGATGCATATGACATATCAAGAGGCCGTTTATGCCGCAAAGATCATCGAATTGAACAAACGTTCTTTGCGTGGCGATCCCAAGATCGATTTAGTCTCGTACTTTGCAAAAGCAGCTGAAGAATTCAAAGACACAGTATGTATATTATATTAATATATTGTAGGCATACAATAATGATTTTGCGTTACAGAAAGTTAATGATATGTGGGAAATTATCAAGTTTATGACCGAAATTCAGCCTATCTGCTCTACGGAAGACGCGATCTCTGCGAGGAAAAGTAAACTAGTCATCATGGATTTGGTGCATCACGCTAAGAAATACCTTGAGACTAGGTACGTTGCGCTGTGATTATGTATTAATAGAAAGTCTTAATTTGTGAGTTGCATTACAGATACAAGACGTACATGTCGAATGTTATCAACGAAAATTTGATGATCGCTCAGCGCGGTGGAATCCCAGGCACTTATCCTCTGGTCAAGAGTTACCTGGGGATCAGGTTGCAAGGCGGTTACGTCGGTCTGGTGGACGGAGATGTGGAGGATCGTCCGCTGTGGCCCATGGTTTATTATTGCCTGAGAAGCGGCGATATTTCCGCCGCCTTGGAGTGCTTGGAGAAGAGCAGTTCGACGCAGCGTTTCCCCGAACTCGTGGCCATTCTCAGAGCAAAATACTCGAATCCCAAACACCCGGACATCCAGAAACTAGAAGAGGCTGTCAGATACCAATACAGGCGATTGGTGCGCAACGAAACCGATCCATTCAAGAGGATCGTCTGGGCCGTGCTCGGCTGTTGCGATATCGTCGATGAACACAGCGAAGTCGCGCGCACTGCCGACGATTGGCTGTGGCTGAAGCTGTGTTTGGTCCGAGTGGATTACGCCAAAGAAGACCACATCGATTATTTCGACTTCCAAAGGACTATAATCGAGGAGTACGGAGAGAGCCACTACGATGCGATGCATCAGCCTCACCTGTACTTCCAGGTGCTTGCGTTGACTGGACAATTCGAAGCAGCCATCGAGTTCCTATCGCGAATCGAAAGATATAAAGTGCATGCGGTACACATGGCCATCGCCTTGAACGAGCTTTACATCTTGGCTGGACCCAGCGATTATTCCAGTCCTTTAAGTAAGATCATCTTATTGCAATAATAATAGTATTTAGAACTAATCGAGATTACATATTGTGTTTCAGTATTCATGGATCCCTCCGATCCGAAACCGGCGAGACGATTGAACATCGTCCGACTGATCTTGGTGTACGTGCGCAAATTCGAGATCCACTGCATCGAGGAAGCCGTCAACTACTTTTACCTTCTGCACAACATAATGAACGGCGACAATCAGAATATGTACGTGGTGTGCGTCGGGGATTTGGCGCAAGAGACTAGGGAATACGAGAGGATATTCGGGAAAATACAGAGGAACGGTATCAGGACTAAAGGGGCTTTGGACGAGTTCAAGCACAACGAGATCACAGTCGAGAAAATAGCCATGGATGTTGCCAAGCAGTTGGTCATAAAAGGTTCCTTCGAGGAGGCCGTCGAGTTGTACGACATCGCATGCGTAAGTTGTTGCAAAAATACATTTATTAACATATTGTTCTTTATTTATATTTTTTTTTTTTTGCAGAATCAAACTGAAGTTCTGACTCTTCTGAACACGCTGCTCTCGCAGGTCGTGACTTTACCAGCGAGCGAAGGTTCTATGCGCAATCGACTCTTCTCCAAAGTCCGCGAGATCTACGATCGGTATTCCAACGGAGGCTTCAGCTGTTCCGCGAATCTGGCGAACGCCTTCTGCAACCTCAAAGATCTGTTCATCTTCTTCGAGCATTACCACAGCAAGAACTACAGCCACGCGTTGAAGGTGCGTTTTGCATTTCAAATTGAATTTACTACTTGCAACTGATTTTATTTATTTATTGTTTTTAGTGCTTAAGCGATATCAAACTGATTCCCATGCAAGCGTCGGAATTGGACGAGAGGGTGAACAGCTTTAAGTGCGTCAACGTTGACGTATGCAAGATCATGCCCGACATTTTGTTGGCCACGATGAACATTTACTTCTCGCAATACCAGAAGATCAAAGACAACGAATACGTGCCCAATAGGTTCTCGGATTTCTCTATCGAAAAGGTTCGTCTCTATTTCTACACATCGACACGTGTAAAGTGCGAATGACTTTAAAACTATTTCTTTTAATTTCAGCAATTGGTGGTGATTAGAGAGCAAGCCAAGGTTCTCACCAACTTCACCGGGATGCTGCCATATCGAATGCCCGGAGACACGAACAGCAGACTAGTGCAGATGGAGATTCTGATGCATTGATTGATTGATTTACGTCTGTTTAGGTTATATTATTACGATTAATATTATTATAATTATTATGCTGCTGTCGTGTGTTCGCACGAGACTCGTTACTCGTTATATAAATTTTTTTATGCAAGCGATTAAAAAGGATTTACAACGTATTTCGACACACTCAGGTCCAGTGAAAAATCCACAGTCCTCCCCTCCTTCATCTTCAGCCAAATCATGAACAAACAAAACGATTGAATTATATTTTTGTAACATTCCATGCGCAAACTCACATTTTTGTAGTCGAGGAACATCATTTTGAACGCGCAAAAATCGCTAAAAGTCGCCAGCATCTCGAAGATCTCTCCATCCAAATCGTGTTGTCGCAATCTTAAATTGTTTAATTATTAACAATAACAACTATCAATTACCTGCACTACACTCACTTCAATTCGTTTTCAAATTGAATCATATTGAAGTTCGGTACGCGATCGTTCAACTCCTCTTCTATATACTTCTCGATGGTGCGGCCGTACTCCCTGAAGATGTCCGTGTAGATGAACTTGTTCTCCTCCGTATCCTCGAATTCGGTCCAATGTTTCTCCATGAACGCATTGTGCATCGCGACGAACTCGTCCTCCATCAGGATGTCCTCGATGTGACCCACAACAGAGTGGAACTGTTTGTCCTTATCGTCCACGCTCAGATCGGAGAAATTTATGTCTTCTACGAATTACAATTTAATAACACACACACTTACGTTAAATAATAGGATGAAACTCACCGAAACACTCGACCATCGTGAAATGTTGTAGAAGCACTTTTCAAAAATCGACAACGAAATTTTGAGCCGAAGGAAAACTATTTACCGTCGCCCAGCAACAATTCAATACAAACAGTCGATGCGCGCATCAGCGGGAATTACAAAAATTATTGAGAGGATCTAGGGAATTTAAATTTTTCGAATCAATTCGAAAAGTTATTGGTATTTCTCAATAAAATAAGTTTTTTTTTATGTATTTGGAATAATTGTGTTTGTGGAAAGCATTAAGTGTAAATAAGTAAGTTTTAATTATGGACAGAACATATGAAGACGATGTAAGTTGACTTAAATTCAATTAGTTTAGAGTTAAATCATTTTGATGTGTGAGACTTGTAGATTGAAGAGAATCAGATGGACGTGTTTTTGCGTGTAAAAAATGAGCAGGTGTGCAACATGTATGAGATCGAGGAGGACGTGATTACGTGCAGGGATTTCGATTATTCGGACAGTCTGGACAAGCAATTCATGTTCACGCACATATTTCCACCGGAGACGAAGCAAGAGGAGATCTTTGATTCCGTAGTGAGACAGCGCCTTTGGAACTTCATCCAGGGGCAAAGCGCGACTGTCCTGTGTTATGGAACTTCGGGAGCCGGTAGTAATTGAACAATTAATACTAATTAATTAATAATATATTAATATTGTAGGGAAAACGTACACGGTGATGGGAAAAGTGAAAGCGCCGGGGATAATCCCGCGAAGTTTGAACTTTCTGTTCAAAACTCTACCGGAATTGCCGATGAAACCAAGCTTCAAGTTGTCCAAGACCGGATTGAAGCCTGCAAACTTGGAGGATGGTAAAGTCTTGAACGAGATCATAGCAAAGAACGCAGACGCTAAGACTTTCAAGTTAGTTTGCTTATTAAAATTAAGCTGAATTATTAACATTATTATTATTGTGTTTAGGATGATGTTAAATGAGATGACGTGCGAAGAGGAAAGTATCAAAGTACCGGACGATTTAGCGCCGGGCGTTTGGGTTTCGTTCGCCGAAATCTACAACGAGAACATCTACGATCTGCTTGATCTGAAAGAGCACAAATCGAAGACGCGGCAAAAGCTGAAATTGATTAACAACAACGGTGTTGCTTACGTTCAGAACCTGAAGAACGTGTACGTGCCGACCGCCCATCACGCTTTCCAAGTCTTCCAATACGGCATGACAAAGCTGCAGTACGCCTCGACATCAGTGAATTCCCATTCGAGCCGATCGCACTGCATCTTCTCCATAACGCTGGTTCACGCCCAGAGGCAGTGCGTGTTCAACTTTTGCGATCTGGCTGGAACGGAGAGGGTCAGGAACACGCAGAACGCAGGAAAACGGCTGAAGGAGGCGAACAACATCAACACCTCGCTGATGGTATTGGGACGGTGTCTGGAGGTGCTGAGGAAAGTGAGGATCTCGAAGAGCGTCAAGCCGATTCCGTTCAGGGAATCGAAGCTGACGCAACTGTTGCAGCGCGCGCTTTTGGGGTACGAGGACCTCGCGATGATCGTCAACGTCAATCCGGTGAAGGAGTACTTTAACGAGAATCTGCACGTCTTTAATTTCTCGGCGATCGCCAAGGACATCGTCGTGATGCGGAAGCCGTCGATCGTCGGAGGAAGGAGGAGCAGCAGCAGCAATATTTCGGAATTCCATGATGCGACAGATGATTGCGTTTATTGCGACCACACGGATATGAAAGAGGAGATTTCAAGACTGAACGAGATGAACTCTCGCCTCCTGGAGGAGTACAAAATCCTGCAGGACGAGATCGAGGTCGGGGAACGCATGGTACGCAGACAGCTTATCAATGAGTTCGAACGTATGATTGCAGAGATCAAAAGCGAACACGACAAAGAGTAAGTCATTATTTTTCTACTTTCCCATATTCCCATCTTAATTACAAATCTTAAATGTTTGTATTTATTGAATTCTCAAGAAGTGTATTTAATACATATATAATTGTTATGTCTTCAGGATAAACGAATACAACTGCGCATTGAGCGAGTTGAACAAGAAATATGAGGCACTCAGGAAGCAGCAGTTGACAGAGAAACGTAGAGACGAATCTACCGACAGGTCTTCTTCGATGTACAGCTCAGATACAGATAGTGTAATATGCTTGAATACGTCCAGCGAAAGCAGCAGCAGCGAGTTTTAAAGCATCGATCATTGAGATTTTCAATTATAAATTAATTTTTTCCTCTTAGTGTTAAGTTTCTCATCGATATTTGATATACAAGAAACGAAAATAGCGCGCCGATAATAAGTTTAAATAAAAATTTTAATTATAGATAAGAAACTTTCCACACACACAAACACATTCATATCCGATGCCTTCAAAGGATCCCCACCAATCCCCTCCGCTAGTGGCGCCATTTGATTGGTTGTAATACCGACGATGTCGTCACTCGATTGGTGCACGCCGCGCGGTTAAGGTCAATCCAATTGGTCCAGGACCCGGTCACTCTTGCTCAAAAAAAAAAACACTCAATTTCCATCGGCATTTCGTCAGAAAAACTTGATACAGAATGGCATTGAAAACGTCCCTGCTTTTCGCCCTAAACAAGAATGGAGGATCCCTCCAAAGAGCCAGGTGAGAGTTTAGGTTATATACACCTTACGTACTTTTTTTTTTCCTGCATTTTTTCATAGAATTTCGCATGTTTTTCGTGTGCAACGAAATCGTGCATCGGAGGAATTCAATCAATCAATTATAACGAGAAGTTCAAATTATCTTGACGATAGCTTGATCGCTTTTTTTTTAATGCTGCATTGATTAGTTTTGTTTTTGCCAATATCAATCTAATCTTAATCAAATATGTACAATCTTCAAAATTAAATTAAAGATCTTCAAAAAAAATTTTAGCCTTTCTTAGATAATAGTTTCTAAATAATTATAAATACAAGCAACGCAATAATTTGCAACTTCATGATTATTTTTTTTTTGCATTCATTATTTTAGATTCTAATTATCAAGTAATTTGAATTAATAACGAAGTCGCATTATCATATTAACTGTGCAAATAAATAATATCTTACGACTCGAAAGTAAGATAAAAATATTTTTGTCAAAAAATATGTAATTAAAGTTACATACTCTTTTCATAAACAAAACAAAAATAATAAATTACCGTCTTTGTATTTTTGATTTATAGCACTTTTGTAGCATTCTCATGCAAATTGATTTATTAAAAGTGTTGTAATTAAATAATGTCGCAGTGTAATTATGCTATTTGAGTTGCCTATTATAGAATTGGATCAATGCGTCTACGTTTCGTGTTTGATAGTCTCGAATTTATTTGTAAGTTATCAAGTATATTCAATTAGTAGAGGGTTTATTCAAAATCATCGGTATCATCTCGTAGATAATGGAATAATAATAATATGTAATTAAAGTTGCCTACCACGTTCTTTTGAACTTTGAAGCAAATCTAATTGGAAAGTTTGATTTTCTTTGAGTACGATAATTTTACTTAAATTTTCATTTTAGTTCTTGGTGGTCTAATGTGCAGATGGGACCTCCAGATGCGATCCTTGGGATCACCGAAGCTTACAAGAAGGACTCCAATCCGAACAAGATCAATTTGGGTGTCGGAGCTTACAGGGACGACAATGGAAAACCTTACGTTTTACCCACAGTCCGTAAGGCCGAGGAGATAATAAAGTCGAAGAACATGGACAAAGAGTACGCACCGATCTCCGGCACGGCGGAATTCTGCAAGCAATCAATCCTTTTGGCTCTTGGCGAGGACTCTCAGCACGTCGCCAACGGTTGCAACGCTACATCGCAGACCATCTCCGGAACTGGATCGTTGAGGATAGGCGGTGCCTTCCTCAACAACTTCTTTCCCGGAAACAAAGTCGTCTACCTGCCTACACCGACCTGGGGCAACCATATTCCGCTCTTCAAGCATTCCGGTCTCGATGTCAAACATTACAAGTTCTACGACCCGAAGACTTGCGGATTCGACTTCCAAGGCGCCCTCAACGATATCAACGTAAGATTCCGTTTGTTCTCCTTCAACACTTGTGTATTTATTTCGTTTAAATTGCAGAACATTCCAGAGAAGAGCATCATACTGTTACATGCGTGCGCTCACAATCCTACAGGTGTGGATCCGAATCCGGAGCAGTGGGCTGAAATGTCGCAGTTGATGAAGAAGAGGAATCTCTTCCCCTATTTCGATATGGCCTACCAAGGTTTCGCTTCTGGAAACTTCGATAAGGACGCCAACGCCGTTCGCATCTTCTTGAAGGACGGACACGAGATGGCCCTGTCGCAGAGCTTCGCCAAGAACATGGGATTGTACGGTGAAAGAGCGGGCACGTTCTCCCTGATCACCACCGACAAAGAATCTGCGAGCAAGATCATGTCGCAGGTGAAGATCCTCATCAGAGCCATGTACTCGAATCCACCGATCAACGGTGCCAGGATCGCCACGGAGATCTTAACAGACGCCAACCTTAAAGCTCAATGGTTGTGTTTTATAAAAGTAAAAATTGTATTATAAAACTAATAGTAAATATTTGCGTGTTTCAGGATGACCGAGGTGAAGGGAATGGCCGACAGGATCATTTCCGTTCGTTTCGCTCTTAAGGAGAATCTGAAGAAGGAGGGTTCCACCAGAAATTGGGAGCACATCACCGATCAAATCGGCATGTTCTGCTACACCGGAATGACACCGGAACAGGTAACTTCTTTGCTTTGATTAATCAACTTTGCAAAACACTAATTTGTTGCTTCTCAGGTTGGAAAACTCACGAAGGACTTCAGCATCTACCTGACCAAGGATGGTCGCATCTCCATGGCCGGAGTAACGTCGAAGAACGTTGAATACCTTGCTAAAGCTATGCACACCGTCACCAAGTGAACACCACAATTCGCAAATTGAGAAAGTATTGAAAAAAGAAACTGCGTATTTTAATTCTAAGATGCTTATTTTTTATATACAATATATATCTATAATATATTTATATATTATTATTTCCATTATATTATTTTGTTGCATTTAATAAATATTTAAATTTTATTTTAAGCCTCAAAAAATTGCTAATTACTAGATAACCACAAACGCTAACCAAGTCAACGAATATACAATTTAAAGATTATGTTAAATGTTGAGTAATAAAATTGAGAGTTGAAATTGCAAATATTTTATTACTCCTTAACTACGTGTGGTAATTAATCCTACGAATATTCTAATTTAAACCAATACTGCAAAAATAACTATGATTTCAGGTTGGCAAAATGTACAGTAGTAAATTTAAAGAATGTATATTGGCAACATTAGTTGTCATTTGTCTAATGCGAGTTGCAACGCAAATTACCAACGTAATAATCGTTAATTAATAATAAAAAAAAAACAAAGAAACATTTGTAATTTGTTGACAAGTGCGAGAATGCAATGATATTTTAAAACATCTTTTAATCTTCGGTGTGATATGAATGTAAATTGAAATATCAAGTGATCGATTTTATAGTAAGGTAAGCTCTGCAACATTTCTTAACTTGTAATTGAAAGTATACGCACGTGTTTTTATGACGTATAAAAATGTAATAATTTACGTACTGATATGATTGTGAGACGTTAAAAATTTTGATTGCGAATTTCGAATTGTTTTGGAGCGCGCGACACCAGAGGTGCCCAACATCGGGTTGAAGCTAGGCGCATGATTGATAGTTTAAAAAAGTTTTCGTTTGGTAGTTCGAAAGTGCAGCATCGTTCGAACTACCGGAACGAAAGTGAAAGTTATTTATTTGAAGCGCTTACGTTTGTGGGGGGCTTGGACGGGAGGGCGAAGGGTTCGCCTCTAATGTGATGCTGCGGTACGATCTCATCTACGAAGAGTTTTCTTTTAACCCGCAGGAGATCGCCGTCTTTTCGATTTGAGTTGGCTGCAGTTGTTACCGCTTAAAACAAGTTGTCAAAAGTTATTTTGTATATGCGAGTGTCGGTGGGATTCGAAAATCGGGGATAGAATGCGGCCCCTTTGGACCGGTGAGACACATTCGGATCGGATCGTAGTATGCGTGGCGAAGAGCCGGCACCATGGGGGCACCACAGCCTGAGAAGAGATTGAGCTGACCTAACCTAACCAACAATAGACGCTATATAACTCCGCTCTCTCTGCTCTTGTCAAAAACTGTGGATATGTGCGACGGAGATTCACAATAATGTGGCCCATCCTGTTGGACATGACTAAAGAGGAATCGATGCAACACCTAAGATGCCTAGGTATGTTATCCTCTGACCGATAGAAAACACAAGCTCACACACACAAACAGTGCTGTTTGTTAGTCGTGTGGCTGCTTTTGTGTGCATCCAATTTGAGCACCTCTAATATGGTTTTCTTCTCCTCTTTGCAGAGATTGACGCGTTCAGCGGGTTGGTGAGCGCCCTGCGAGCGCAGGGTGCATTAGACAGTGAAAAGCTAAAGATACTGAAGGAGACTGGCAGCATCCTGCACATCTCCCAGGAGAGACACAAGGCTGAGGTCAGGAGGGTTGTCAATGATGAGAAGCTGTGCACCATTGCCTACCAGTAAGTGAACGCTTCATTCTGTTGCAATTTTCTTTAAAATTGTGTTCTCTTCTCTTCAGCGTCAACGGCGAGAAACATTCGAACGATGAATGGGCCGAGGAGGGGCAAAGGCTGATACCGCTTATGGCGAGGATCGCACCGCAAACAGCGTACTCGGCTATTGCGGACGAAGTTGCGGATACTGCAAGCAAGATTAATAAGCAACTGCCTTCGCCCTCGTGCACCGAGAGGAAAAGGCCCCCTCCGATTTCGCCCACCCACATCAATGCTAGCACCTCAGACGGAACGGGAAAGAATATGCAATTCAGGCTGAGCGAACCGGAGATCAAGAAGAGGAAATTATCGCTCAGCGTTGACAACAACAACATGATGGGTCCCCCCAAAATTAGCAAAATACAACAAATTTATAGGTATGAATTTGTAGTTAGTTAGTGTACCTATTAGATTTGAGTTGACTTTTTACTAGAGGTTTACCAGTTTTCAGGCTAATGTATATTTCCCTTGAAATTACTATAACTGTTTCCAATGCATCAAAAATGGTCTTTTAAAAAAATAATTCACTAATTATCATTATCTCAATTACTTAGGTTAGTAGACTGGACAAAAGTAGTTCAAATATACCCCTCTCTTGAATATTTTAACAGCCTCTAAATCAATGTAAAACTCTTTGAAACATAATATAAATAGTGTAATGCAAGCAGAATTACGCAATTTAATACAATTTATTTCTTTTGAAATCCTATTTTCATGTAGTATTCTATTAGCATCTAACAATATTACTATAGTTCTGAAAATGTATTTTAATTGCAATTAATGATTCATATATGAAAAAAAAAGTTAGATTTGATTTAGTCAGTTAATTTATAGATTATACAAGCTTGTTGAAGTATGTAGATTTGAAATTTTGTTCTGGTGTAAATTAGCATTAATCAATAGTGAAACAATTTTAAAATTACTGTATTTCATATTTGACCTACTGCATTCAAATAATTATTCTATTAGCATGCACAGTAATGTGATTTTTATTATAGTACAGGAATAAGGTAAATATTTTAATCAGTATAGAATTAAAAACATCACATTGTTTTTCTCTTGAACAATATTAAAAATCATTGTATTATATTTTATTATATTGTATTTTTTTTTCTGTTTATAGGCAAAAGAGTAAAACTAGACAAAAAGAGCAGGTGATTAAGATGAAACCGCAGGATGGTGAGATGCCGAAGGTGATGATGCAATCGCCGATGGCGAAAATGCAGACGAAGGTAATCAGCGCATCGTCGCAAATCAGTCCTAAAATCAACATCTTGCAGAACATAAGCATTCACGGACCGACCGGTGGTTGTGCGGTCGAAGAGCAGAGGCCGGAGCCGTCGTGCGGTGGGTCGGCTCCTGCACCTCTACCATCGGAGGACGCGAAGGACGAATCGAAACCAGTGCCTAACCATCATAACAAAGTGTACGTGAACGCGCCCAACATCAGTGGAAGTTCTGTTGCTGCTGCTGGTGTTGGTAGTGGTGGTGGTAGTAGTGGTAGTTGTACAAGTGGTAGCGCGAAAGTGAACCAATTGACAATCAAGGCGGGAGGCGGTGCGAACGAGGTGATGCAGAAGACGTTCAAGGTTTGCACGCCGCGGAAGCCTATTCCGCCGACGAAAACGGTGACGACCAGTTCGGGTCAGAAGTTGATTGTCGTCTCGACGCCGCAGACGCTGACCAGTTCCACGATTATCCAACGGACGCTCTCCACATTTCCGCTGAAGAACTTCTCGATGAAGAACCTGGACAAGGTGAAGATCGTCTCCGGCAACGCAACGACCGCCCCCGCCATACACATCCAGAATTCGGTCAAGCAGAAGGTCGTCACGATGCGGACCACCGCCAACAAGAAGATCATGCCCGTGCAGGTGCTCAACACCAAGACCGGCATCAAAGTCCTTCCCATCGGCGGAAAGATTATATCCAAAAGTAATTACTCTCTTCGTACCTCAATTGTTACAATTGTTCTTCAATTTTCTGAATGTTTCAGATGGGGAGCACACTTCGGAGGACATAATAATCGACGGGGTGGATCAACCGTTGGAAGTATTAAACATAGTGAGCAATATGGACTCGGTGACGAACCAGCAGAATTGTACCGGTGCTACGACCATCCTCAATTCTAATACTAGTAGTACTAATTGCTCGTCGAGCGAAATCACGAATAACGATCAAGTGGCTGTGGCTGTGTCTGTGTTGGAATCTCAAAAGGAGGCGGAGTGCGACAATTCGATGAACTGATACACGCACTCTGTCGTAGTGTGTTAGTTATAGTGTTGGAAGTATAAAAGAAAAGAAAAAAATAGGAGAAGACGAACAATGAATGAATGAATGAATTAGTGACACAATTGTACATTTTTTAGGACACGATATGATATATATATACATATATATATTTTTTATGTAATTCGGAGATGCGACTGCGCGGATTCTTAAAGAAATGTTGTTGTTGATTTTCTTAAAAATCGCGAGTCCAGAGATGTTTCATTTTCTAGTTTTTTAATTGTGTAAAAAGGATTTTGATAGACAGAATAACGGACGGAATAATGTTCAGATTATTCATTATTTGGACGAATAAATATAAACATGCCCTCCTTCTCCTCACAAACCCCCCCAAGGAAAGAATGGTTAACAGCCATTAAAAATAAGTGCTTTATAATTTAGTTTGTAACGATTATTGTGTATATTTTTGTATGTTCCTCGTCCCCCCCCCGTCTCACACCCCTCTCTCTTCGACGCCCACCGAAGAAGAGGAAGAAGAAGAAGAATCGAATCTCCTACGATTTTCAAAACCCGAACTGAGAACGAGATTTCATTATTACAACAACAGAAAAAGAAAAGGGTAGTTTATTTATTGTATACAATTTAGCCATTGCTCAATACGAAAATACTTACGTTGTTTTACCTGCGATCACTTGTAAATTGAAATAAATGTTTTTTTTTTTTTGTAAATTATTTCTACATAAATTTTATATTTTTCGAAATTTATTTATTTATTAAAAATGTTTTTAAATTTCCCCCAAAAACTCTTGAATTTTGTAGGCAACCAACCAATCCACACTAAATAAAAATTGTTACATAAATTAAGAAAAATCAAAGCAAAACAGAATAACAGTCTTTTACAGATGATTCATGTACAGATAATTTAAAGAGTTCTAAAACAAAGTATATAAATTATTTATTTTCTCTAAATTTAGGGTAATTTAAATAATACGAATTGAGCAATTCGTAAATTAAAATTCGTTTCTTTTAAATTCAATATATAAACTATATATAAATGATCAACGATTTTAAGTAAACAAATTGATAAAAAGATAATACCGTCTGGTGATTTGTAATTAGTAACAGTTGGTATACTGAAAGAATTTTTTTTTTGTGGTTGGTAACGAATTTGGATGAAGAGGAAATGAAAGTTGAAGCAAGATTAAATCGTCAGTCTTGGTTCGTTGCTGCATAACCTCAAATTATTTGCTATATTTTGTGTACATAAATTTAGATTGTAAAGAAACAGTTAATAACGATGGCTGTGGAATATTCAAAGGATTGGGACATTGAACAGTATTATGATGAAACTGAGCCGGATCAGCACTGGCAGCTCAGGAAGGAGTTTATGACTGCATACAAGGGACAATTCTCAGAGGAATACTTGGTCGCTCTGGCAAGAACGTTTACAAACATAGAGATGCTGGGCTGTGTGTAAGTATATAGAAAACAATGTAAATAATATAATTATTGATAAAACAACTTGTGTATATGTTTAGTTATCCGAAGGAGATAATGGTGAGAGTTGCAGAGCTTTCAAAAGATATTGCCGCTAAGTACAGGGAATCCAAGAAAACCAAACTGCAAAGGACTTTCGTGAGCGCAAAGAACGCAGCGGAAAGCCGTTATGGAGGAGGTGAGAAATTCAAGTGTTAGTGTTGTCGTATTTATATTCATTTGTTGTTGTTGTTTTTTTTTTAGGAAACAAAACTGAATCGGAGACAGAGAAAAAGAAGCAAAAATTATAAATTAACAAAAAACAAAACACACACACACACGTAGGAGAAGAGATGAAGGAAGAAAAATATAATTAATCATTTGTCATTCGTATGTAGGCCCTCAATGCAAACACTCAACTGTTCCAATCTCTGAATCAAATGTCCCATGGTGCTGTGCGACTTCCTCAGACTGTCGTCGCTCAAAGAGGGCTCGCTGACGGCCGAACCCAAATCGAAATGCAGCTTGGCCAGTTTCTCCTGCTGCTCCCGAATACTGGTCATCTGCTCCATAGTGCATCCGCTGGCGAACGCCTTCAGCTTGCCCGAGTGAAAATCCGCGAGGAGGCCGAGCAGAGCCCTCTCCATGTGGCGAACGTCAGGAACTTCAGATAAAAATGAATGGTGGTGTATATTTTTTTTACGTGCATCTAAATTCCATGCAGAAATAAAAACGTTTAATACTACTACACACAACTGAAAAAATGGGAAATTATTTATTATTGCTCTTGTCATACAAACAACTCTTTACCCACGAAAAATCCGAATACGTCGATGAATTGTCAAGAAAAGAAGGTGTAAATTACTACAGAAAATATGGTGGATCGGGTGTTAATTAGATTTGAATGGACTCACCTTTGTGCAGATTCCTTGGCCTAACTGTATTCGATTTCACTGATGATTCTTTGTTGTTGGTCCTCTTCTCGTTCACGTACAGTATACTGGAGTTTGTTGTGTTTGTGTTGTTGTTGTTGTGGTTATTCTTCTTGATGCTCTTGTGTCCACCTCCTCCACCACCACCACCTCTCGATGCTGAACTGTGACTTGTGTTTCCAGACGATGAAACCTGATAGAGTTAATGAAAACAGTGAAAACAGTTGTGCTACATCAATTGGCAAACCTTGTTGCTCCGTACAGGAGAGATCACTTTGATCTCAGTCATTGTTGTGTCTGTGATATCGTCTTGCACTATGCTGTCTTCATTGTCGCAGTCACCGTCGCTCGACACTAATTGCTGCAATTCCGACTCCCCCCTCGATTCCATCTCACCTTGAATACCTCTTACAAAAATTAAATTCAACTGTTTTTAATTGCATTCGACGTCAAAACTTGTTTTCCCTTTGCGCTATTGTTTCCAGCCCATTTCAGACTTTAACCTATCATTCGTAACGAAATAAATAAACACAGATGTCGCACATCCCCCAAAAGCGAATGTAGAAAAGAAGGGAAATTTTTGAATTTGCGAATGCTTATAACTCTTTGAGCCGACACGCAAAATGTTATGTGCAAGGGAGTAAAATAATAATAAACAAATAAACAAATTTATCATATATCTATAATAACATAAACTTCGTGTTTGTCGGCGTCGTCGATGATCTGCATAGCGGAATACGTAATGGCTTTGACCTCGGTGCCTTGCGGATGTTTCCCTATAAGAAATTCTTCGCCATAGCATTTGCACTTGATTTTCATCTCGGCGCCGTCAACATCGAAAGTCACGATTTCCACCTTCTTGCAGATGATGTTCGGCTCACAGCTGAACAGGAAAAGCAGCTCGTCTAGGAAATGATAAAGCAGACCCTCCAGATCATCCCCTGTTGCTTCAATTTCATGAACATCCTCGATTTCCACAGAATCTAGTTCAGTCATGTATCCAAACATTGCCATCCCACATTGTTCGAATGCTTCCTTGAGGCTATCACCCCACGCATGCAATCTAAAAGTTCAGTTACAGTTAATACTTTTGCTAAATTATTTTCTCTGGGGTTACTTGCTGCACATCAGCCGTGTGGTCTAAATCTGAAAGAATTATTTGATTAATTCCAATTCGATTTCTTCTACATTTCTACTCACATTCGTATTTGCAAGGAGCTATGCTAACGTTCGAATAATCATCACCCATTTTCGTTTGGAAAAATCTCTGTTTCGCTGGACGTTTTTTTTTTGTTGGTTATGATTAGCAATGATATAGATTTATCAAAAAAATATATTTTGAAGAACTATATTAATAGATTAACTTAAAGAAACATAAGTTTTGATATTAATTTATAGCAAGTATTTTATATTTTTGTATCTATTTGATAAAAATTATTTCAAACATTTTGTTCGATTTAGTATTTAATAGATGGCGCTACACAATCACACATGATCACACAATCGTCGCCTGCTAAGAGCTGCAGAAATTAGCAAAAAAAATGTGACAACCCCAATGAGACTACTGGAGAAATTGGAAAAAAGGATTTTCTTTAATAACTCGAAAACCCTGTGAATTTCTCGACAACCCCTTAGATAATTACATCATCGACCACTCGTATGAAAGCTGAATGTCTCGTAACGAACATTACGTAACTTTTGTTACAAAATCCCAACAATCGAAATCCCGAAAAACAAAATCCCGACAAACGAAATCCCGACCGTTTGTCAGGATTTTGTTTGTCGGGATTTTTGTCGGGATTTTGTCGAGATTTTGTTTGTCGGGATTTGTTGTCGGGATTTTGTTTGTCGGGATTTTGTCGAGATTTTGTTT
>NW_017099766.1:0-2881 GCF_001412225.1 Nicrophorus vespilloides
TAATGATTCTTCACAAGTAAAATTAGTCTCAACTTCGCATGCTTGATTTTTTCCCTTTTGACAATATAATCAGTGATTAAACTTTGCTTTGGTTTTGCAATTATGAATATCGCGTTGAAACTTGAATGCTCGTTCAGAATTATTATCTTTTTCGATGAAATCGTTTGCCAATTTGTGTCAAAACGTAAAAAGAGGACCAAGTGTACTTGTTTTATTAGAAACGGAAATTTTATTATTTAATGTGTATTTAAACATATTACTTAACAACTATCAGAAATTGTGACCGAAGAGTAGTATTGGGTTCTCTAGGAATCTTTTGGGGAAAAATGCTGTCTTCTGTACATGTATTTCTGTGCTCGTTGTTAACAGAGTTAACAAAAAGAAATCATTTGAATACCACCTGCATTTTGGATTGTATAGGGTTTCTATCAGAAGAAATGTTATTGGTAATCTAAAGGGTGGATTCGTTTCAGGTTCCTGTGATAAAATTACGTGTCCGTCGGGCAAGCACTGCCTGCTCGATCAAAACATGACACCGCACTGTGTCAAGTGCACGCGCAAGTGTCCCGAGTCGAATCCGTCGCGACGTCGTGTCTGCGGCGCCGACGGCCTGACCTATCCCTCCACCTGCCATCTGCGCGAGAAGGCGTGCAGATCGGGAACGGCGATCCCTTTGGCCTACAAAGGACACTGCAAATCCTCGGCCACCTGCAAAAAGATCAGATGCCGCGATCATCAGGTATGTCTGACGGATCGCGACGCCGGTGGGACGCCCCGTTGCGTCACCTGCATGCATAGATGTCGCGCCAAGCACATGGCAGGACCCATCTGCGCCTCGAACAACTCCACCTATGGGTCCTGGTGTCACATGATGCAGGACGCCTGCTCCAAAGGTTTCGTCCTCAACACCAAATACACAGGAAAATGTGTAAGAAAATTCAAAATCTATTCATTACTGATCCACCACTGATTTACATTTCTATCTTTTTCAGTTGAACAACAATCTGTTTTAATTCCATCTTCATCGATCAACGAAGCAACAAAGAGGACGAAAATGGGAGTAAAATTCAGAAAATACTAACAATAAATATAAAATGACGTACGAGAAAAACCAAAGAACAAATCGCAATTTATTGTAATTTACAATAACAAAAAACAACAACAACAACAAAAATACCGAGAATACACACATATTTTTCTGTCCTTTTAATTAATTAACTTTTCCATACGGTTTAATTAATGGATAATCAAAAGAAAACACAATTCTACTACTACTACTACTAATTTATGGTAACTTAATTTAGTTTCTATTTTGTATATATGATTAAGTTAATCAATTTCGACGATCCATAGACCTCGTGAATTCAACTTTATTTGTTCAATTAATTTGGTTGATAAACGGATTTGTATTTCCCACAGTTCCGATTCTAAAAACTGACGAAAACTATGTCTAATATCACCCATACACACGAATTGATCTTAGAAACGTATTATGTAAGTAGTTTATGTAAGGGAATGAAAATAGTTAAAGGAAAATTATAAAATATAGTTAACGCTAGCGGGTTTTTTAAAAAAAAAATTGTATGAAAACGGAAAGATGTATGAGTTGGCTAATTTACCAAAACGATACGTTTGAATCTCCTCCAATAACATAATTACAATTAACAGAAATTTTACAACAAAAAAATGTGAAATAATTAATTTCAATGCCAACTATAGCTCTCTATAAATATATTAAATCATTTCACACTTAAAAATGAACATGATTTCGTTTTGAAGTGTTAAACTACATTACAGTTGATTTAGATTAATAAGAACGATGGAGGAGATTCTTATAAAATTATATAATAATAAATAATTGATTTAAAAAAGAAAAAAATACGTTGTTGAGATTATGTTCATATATATTTTAATTTATTTTTTTCTATTTACTGAGAAAAACGTATGTTATTTTATAATACTAACTAATAATAATAATAATAGTTTATTGTTTGTAAGTTAATTTTAATCTTTGTTTACATTCTTCTGTTCCATTCAAATAGTAATAGCATATAAAAACTTTGAAACAATTACAAAATTGAGATTTGTAGTTCAGATTTGCTTTTACACTATTTGTATTGGAACTAATATTTTCAGGAAACGTGCACTTGTAAATCTTCTCCATTCTGTACAGTATTGTTCACTTTACTTAAATCATATTACATTATTAACCCCGAACATTCGCAGAACAATTTCGACTTTTTATTAATGATTAATGATTTGATTAGTATTATCAAAATTACTGAAATTTAAGCTGGATTCTGTTCGAAGGCTAGGGTTGATGGTGTTCATTTAATTAACTTTAGTTATGTAACCTAGTGAATTATATTATTCGTAGATGAATGTTTTATGGTAATCTATTTTTTTTTTAATTGTTTGTTTGTTTGTTTGTTTCTTTTTCCTGACTGGATTCCTAATTATGCACATATTATATTTATTGTTTAGTCCTAAAAACTATAAATATTTAAATGAATCTATAATATATTGAAATATTTATGATATATACGGAAACTGCAGCAACGAGAATCCAATGGGCGGCGACCGAGGAGAGCTTTCAATGTTTTCTACTCGGGAAGGTGCGAAAATTGTGCGAAATTGTAAAACCTCGTGGTGTTTTGTTGTAATTTCATGTTACTATATTATTATTTTGTTTGTTTCTCCTTTTAAAAATAAAATTCGTAGCGAGCAAACTTGTGCGTTTCATTTCTTTATCGTCGCCACTAAAATCTGATCCGATGGGTGGGAAATCCGATACATAAAAAAAATAATATTTTATATCAATGTACAAGAACGAAGTGAACTTACGTCAATAAACTAACTTACTAGATTCCCCAAACCATCA
>NW_017099767.1:0-49814 GCF_001412225.1 Nicrophorus vespilloides
TAACAGATTTCTTATTTTCATAATGTATTAAGCGATTTAACTTGAAATATTTGTGAGTAAAGAATTTTATATAAAATACACAATATAATCACATACAATGATGCAAGGAATAAAAATGTAGTTTGTTAATTATGGACTGTTTTGGTGTAGATACTAGAGAAAACAGGAATGACGTCGAAATTGTCAAAATGTAAACGTAAACTGGTAATTAGAGCGGCCTGCAAATTATCTAACTGTCCTAGACTAATTTTATCAATGTAACATGAGTTGTACTTATCGAAACTCTAAACTGAAAAGCAAACAATAGTGTCAAATAGTATACAAACTCAAAAAACTAATAGTAACAACTAAACTAAATAAGCAAATAATAGTATTAATATTTAGCAAAATTAATATGTATGAGACCTTTACAAGTATTATTCAAATATCTTATACGATCTTAAGCAAACGAAACCAATGTATAGGAAATATAACAACAATATGAAATTGCATGTATTAAACAATAAACAGCATAAATTGTTGCATGAAATATGCTTATGTGTAGTGCATAAAATTATAGATAGGATTGAAACTATGCAAGTCATTATATTCGAGAGGGTTTGCATATAATTGATTGTATCATAAGAAAAAAAATATGAGAGTAATGATGTGAAATTATAATACACCTATTATTATAAATATTTAAATTACAATATTTTAAATGGATTAATGACGTGTTAATATATGTTAATTATACATGAATCTCATGAAATTACATAATTTATTGTTTAAAACTGAAAATTATATTGAATTATTTTTATTGAATTTTACTAGTTTAATTGCAAAAAATAATTAAAATTAATTGAAATCAAATATTTTAAGTAATATTTTCTAAATTTACTACTAAATTAAGTTAAGACTTAATTCATTACTAATTATCAAAATTTCACTCTTAATATGTACAAATTAAGTAATCACTACATTATTTTCTGATTTGTTCCCAGATAATTTGATCTAAAATTTCAATTCCCGACTTAATTTATTAAGAATGTTGGTATTTCTATATGGAAAATAGATGATGTCGAAAATAAAGGTTTAAATAGTTTAAAAATATTCATATTTATAACTAACTTTCGACAATTACACGATATAATTACTAAAATAAGCAAAAAAAATCAATTTGAATTCAACAAATATTTGCAACAAGAAATTTTTTTCACAAAAGTATTTAAATTCATATTTAATTAATAATTCAGACAATTATACTGTTTATGAAATATTTCGATACCAAATAATTTGAATTATTTTCTTGAATTGACCTAATACAAAAAAAAGCAAAGAATATAAATAATTAGAATAATTAGAATAAATTAAGTAAGTCAATTAACAAATTTATTTTTTATATTCGAAACAGTCATTAAATAATTACACAAAAAAGGAAGAAGGAAAATACTATTTCTATGATGTAACAGATTTTTTATTTTCATAATGTATTAAGCGATTTAACTTGAAATATTTGTGAGAAAAGAATTTTATATAAAATACACAATATAATCACATACATGAAGCAATGAATAAAAATGTAGTTTGTTAATTATGTACCATTCTTTTGTAACCAATTGTATTTGAACATGAATAACAAATCCATCACGTAGTTACAGATTTATTCAATAATTGGACTGTTTTGGTGTAGATACTAGAGAAAACAGGAATGACGTCGAAATTGTCAAAATGTAAACGTAAACTGGTAATTAGAGCGGCCTGCAAATTATCTAATTGTCCTAGACTAATTTCATCAATGTAACATGAGTCGCCCGGGGCGGTAGAAGCGGCGGGGGTCCAAAGCCTCCCCCCCAAACGCCGTCCTTCATCCCACCGACGAAACACCACAACCAGTTGCGATTACACAATGTGCATGCAACGGGGCGCACGCGGCATGGGGGGCGGCCGTTCGCTGCTTTCCGTGCATTGTGTCTGCACAGGCAATGAATGTATTTATCGTGCCGTTAACAAACTCCAGGTTGGTGGGGTGGCTGTGGCGATGGCAGTAGCGCAGGCCGGCGGCGGCGGCGACCCCCCTCGAACCACGTGCATACAATTGCGCCCACCACCCTCCCCAAACAACAACAACAACACAAACCGAATCTCTTTCCATTTGTGTTGCACAATAGGCCTCTGCGGATATTCCATTATTTGCAGGCTGATTAAAAAAAAAACAACAACAACGACGACAACGAGGACGACAGCGGCAACGGCAACAATAACGGACGAAGAAGAAATGAAACGAGATGCACGACTGTCACTTCGGCCATGTCAACGGGAGCAATCGGGGGCGGCTCGGGGGTGTTGGGGGCGCATACGATTACATAAGCAATAAAGTCGCGATGAGAGTGCGGAACGAGCTGACGGCTTCGAGGGGCGGGTTTCGTGACCCCCCCGGTTACGTTGATGGGGGGGCGGTGGTGCGAATGACGGTTGTTTGCACACCGCCCGCTCATCCTGATAGCGATAGAGAGGAACACATTAGAGGGAAGCTACCAAATCAACAACAAACACCCTCGTGAAGAGCGGAGAGGAAGCTGAACAGAAAAAAAGAACCAACAGCAGCACGCAAACGGCGCAAGCAAAGAAGAAGCACGTACTTAAAATTCCATCAATACTAAAATAGATTAGATCCTCTTGTTCGCATTTTTTTTTAGTTCTTCTCCGTTTTATTCATCATCATCCTTGCCCCACAGCAAATTCACATAGACGTTGATTAAATACTTTAAACCGCATTTTTGATGGATCACCGAAAAATCAACTTCATTTCAATGATCCAAGACTTGTTAGTAGAGATGGACGTCAAGCTTATAATTTAAACATTAAAATTCAATCTACATTAAACACTTCAAACTCAATTGAGTTTCAGTGCATTCTACAATGTAGAATGATTTTTCTCTTTAACAGAATTAAATATATGTAGAGTAATATCTACGTTCATTTTTCACCGAATTCTATTGAAAACTGAAGATACTAAAAGGGTTTAACACCATAAATTCAGATTTATATATTATTATAGTTTCGTGTAGGAAATTAACTGCAAATTCACTTATTATCTAAGAGTTAATTGTGGATAGAAACGTCAGAACGTTTGTGTATTTTTTTTTCAAATTAGTTTTAGAACAGCGTTGAATTGCATGCGAGATCGCATCATGTATAGTGAGTGTTTCGGTATGTGTAATTGCCCGAGGAGAAGTGGCAGATATTACGGATTGTAGTAGTTGCAGAGAGTTGGTGGTGGTGGTGGACTTGCAAACGTTAATTGAAATTCTCCATTTGAAGCACCATAAAAGGGCGTCAATTACGAACGATTTTAGTAGTTGTTTTCGAAGTAGTTTGGATCGTGAGTTGGTCAGCAGCATATGCTATTGATTTGCTTAAGTGTTGCGCACTCGTAGATGTTGAGAAATTGTGTTGTATTAATTGGAAAACGAAATGTTTTGCCCAAAAGTTTTCGAATCACGTTTGCATTATTAATGCATAAAGAAAAAGCAAAGTGAAGATTTCATATTAATTTAGAGAAATACTAATAAAATTGTAAAAAATTAAATATTTCATTTTAAAGTTATTATTTAATGCAAATTATAAATGAAAAATAAATTCAAAATATCAAAGTTATTATTTATAAAATTGTGTGTTTTTTTTTATACAAACCAGTAAAATACTATTTCATATGTGTTATTTAGTTGTATAGATAGAAAAGTTTGGTCGAGTTTTCATTTTTATTGAGGAATTCCGCATCCGTACTCGGAATGCGATAGCGCATTTATTTTTGCGCTTCGTGCATTTCCTTCGGTGCTCGAATCTGAACCCTCATCCTCATCGATGGATCCTTATTCTTTGAGTGTTCGCTCGAGCGGAATGAAGGTGAAAGGAGATGCATTTGTGTTTTGATTACCTCGTGCGCTTTCATGAAAGCATCTTTTTTTTAATATATATATATTTATATACCAATCCATAACAAATGATGGACTTTAAATGTAAACACGAATCAATAACATTTTTCTTAGTTATGATTCCTCTATAAATATGAAATATATAACGAAAATTTAAATAAAATTGTAAATTGAATGTCTTCATTACGGAATTATAATAATTTCTCTGTGTAATTTCCTAATAGCATTTTACAATTTATTTTTGTTATACTTCTTTTTCTCCCTTTTTCTATCATCCAGTTCAGTAATTGCTTGAGACTTAAGTGTAATGTAATGAATATTGTAATGTTTTCACTTTATTTGAAAAAGTATTGAAAACATTACAAGATCACTTCGTTTGTTAATTTTCAGTTTACATTATGGAAGAAAACAAATATTTTACATAATTGGTATAGTAATGAATGAAAGGAGACTAAATATTGTTGCTTGAATGAAAATAAAGGGTAATGACCTTAACTGGGCAGACGGTGAGTGTTATTTTTTCATATTAATTGATTTTCGTTTTTTGTCTTTCTAGGAGACAACAGAAGCAAAGGGAGCGCATATGTAAAACGGTTTACAACAAGCTCTTTGAGAGCTACACGAGCTGCATTCAGGCGTTCAACGCGACCGCATACTACGAATCCCTGGACTTGGACCCATTGGACCTGTTCGTGGATGGGGTGAATGCATCGAGCGGCGAAAGGAACGACAGCTGGGCGGACGGAGGAAACGGGACACTTGGAGGCAGAGACGAGGTCACTTTACAGCCCGTCCTGCCGCCCTTCGAACAATGGCAAACCATCCTGATCGCCATCTGTCTTGGCCTCTGCATCGTCCTCACCGTTGGTGGCAACATCCTCGTGCTCTTAGCCTTTCTCGTCGACCGCAACATCCGTCAACCCAGCAACTACTTTATCGCTTCTCTGGCGGCCACGGACATGCTAATTGGTAAATTAATCTATTTCATTTATCATTACTCTGCTATAGGTATTATAGGTTCCGTGTGTTGAATGGAATTTAATGGTGCATTTAATAATGATAATAAATTTGTATGTGCAGGTACGGTTTCGATGCCCTTTTACACGGTGTACGTGTTGATGGGCTATTGGAATTTGGGTCCGCTCTTGTGCGATCTGTGGCTCTCAGTGGATTACACCGTCTGTCTGGTGTCTCAATACACGGTGCTCTTAATAACGATCGATCGATTCTGCTCGGTGAAAATAGCCGCAAAGTACAGGAGCTGGAGAACGAAAAATAGAGTTGTTTGGATGGTAACGATCACTTGGATCATCCCGACTCTGCTCTTTTTCATCAGCATCTTCGGATGGGAGCACTTCATCGGTTACAGGGATTTGCTGCCGGGAGAATGTGCCGTGCAGTTCCTGAAAGATCCGATCTTTAATACGGCCTTGATTATCGGATACTACTGGACAACGTTGATCGTTCTGTTTATCTTGTATGGAGGGATTTACAAGACTGCATACGAGATGCAAAAGAAGAGCGAGGCCAAGCAGAGAAAAATGCAATCCATGGTTGCGTTGAGTGCTGGAGCTATGTCTGGGATGGCCGGAAGAGCCGCCGGGATTGGACTGTCCAAGACGCAGAGCACTCTTCTGAGCCAGGATAAGCCTAATGTCGTTCCGAGCAATCCGCCGCAGAATCTGGGCGCAAAGGAGAACGTGCCAGACTCGAATTCCAGCCAGAAAACTGGAAGCTCTACGACGAAGCAGAGCGTGGTGACCGTCAGCACTACGGTAGAAGGCGAGAAGACTTTGAATCTTCCGAACAATCAGAACGAGAACGACAAGTCTGAGAGGAGCAGCAGCCCTGCCTTCGATTCGGACGAGGATAGCACGACGACGCAGCAGAACCAGCAGCAACGGAAGAGGTCTTCTATTGTGGGCATCGTCGTGCAGATTGGGACGGCTCAGCTGTTCAAAGATCAGCAGCAGCAGCAGCGCAGCAACGGGGAAGTTCCTAGCGGTGATCCGTTGGAGGTGCCGCTGCCTCTGATCGCGGAGCAGCGCAGCGAAGCATCCGGATCCGGTGTGGTATGTATGGGCATGGATCCCCCGAGTACCAAGTCATCACCGTCATTCTCGCAAAAATCGCAAAACATCATCCCCCCGCCGAGCCAGTTCTGTTGTTCCGAGTCGAGCCCACCACCACCAACCCCAAAAAGTAGACCCAAAAGCCTGCAAGTGATCTCCCATCAAACGTACGACGTCCTTCTGGGCCTCGACGGCGCCGACCTCCGATACATGGACGAGAGTTCCGTAGTTGTACCATCCCCCGTATGCGAAACCCCGCCTCAGCCCAACTCCCCAACAACTAACAATTCTTTACTGCAGAGCGCTCTTCTAAAGCAAGCAGTTAAGCAGCAGAAGATGGCCGAAACGGCGGTCACTCTCACCGTCTGCGAGAAACCCGTCACGTCGGTGGTCAGCGAGACCGATGCGGACGGAGACGGCAGCGAGCCGAGCACTCCCCAAGGAGGCGGCACCTCGGCAATCAGCCAGACAGGTAACGTTGCCGTCACCGTTGCGACATCCACATCCACAGCTACTCCACCACAATCACATATCAAATCAACAGAGACCGAAGATGCGGCCAGCAAACGCGACTTCGTCAAGAGCATCGGCAAGAAGCTCAAGAAGAAGAAACCGTTGGCCGGACCGGGCGGACCCTTCGGTCAGTTCGGACGTCAGAAGAGCAAATCCGAGAACCGAGCCCGCAAAGCATTCCGCACGATCTCCTTCATCCTGGGCGCCTTCGTCTGCTGCTGGACACCGTACCACGTGCTCGCACTCGTCGAGGGTTTTTGCTCCACGCCACCGTGCACCAACGGACACCTCTTCATGTTCTGCTACTTCCTCTGCTACGCCAACAGCCCTCTCAACCCCTTCTGCTACGCCCTGGCAAATCAGCAATTCAAAAAGACTTTCACGCGCATCCTCAAGGGAGACTTTCACATCACGTAAACAATTCCAAAAATCATCCACCAACAACAGCAAAAAAGAAACAACAATAAAAAAAAAACAAGCAAAACTGAAAACACCAATCAACGGCGATAAGTAAAACGTAATTTAGAGAAACCGCGTGTTTCGGGGAAGCCTTGTTATATAAGTAACTTCGTGTTCAAAAGTTTAGTTCGTAAACAAAAAAAAAAAGTAAGAAATTTAACAAGTATAAAAGAAAAGAAAATCAATAACAAAAATGGACAATAATTAGCTTAACTCGGCTTTCTCCTTTTTACTTTCCAATATTAATAATAAGTAAATTTAAAAAAAATAATAATGGGGACCCATAAGAAAAGAAAAATCACAAAAAAAAAAATATCAACATAATTAGGAAACAATTATATTCGAAATGAATGTAAATAGTCATACTACTATTACGGAAACTATATAATTATAATAATAATATACATATATTTTTTATTAATTAATCAATTAATCGAGCTTTCCCGATGGAGACGAATGTACCGCCTTTTTAATGACGCCCCGATAAGTTCTAGTAGTAAAAAAAACTGAATGTGTTTAATCAATGTGTAAATAAATGTAATACTGTACATATATATATTTACGTAATGATAATAATACCGAAATCGTTAATTCGGAAATGGAGGAAATAATCGTATTTCGTAGATGATGACGATGGAAATTGGCCGAACGCTCGGATTATTGAGCCCAATCCGACCGTTCGTCCGTTCCAATTACGCTTACGCAACTAAGATTATTTTTTTGTTCTTTCATTTACTTATTTTATTTTTTTATTAAATAATATTAATAAGAATTATTGATAATAAGTTATTAAACTATTTTCCGCCTTCTTTTTCTAGATTGGAAAATGTGCAGTGTATATTCTATGTATACTATGATCATTTCAATATGTATTGAAAAATATCAAAAATAATAATAATACTAATAGTAATAAAGAAAATCGATAACCAAAATATCTACTTTTGTTTATTTTACCCTGTATATATTTTGTGTTTATTTAGATGTAGTAAATAAGTATATTCATTTAAAAAAATACTTTATGTAATTTCCATTATTAATTCTTAAAATTGCTACCAATAATGTATTTGTAATCTGATCAGTTTTCAAAGAAGTTAATAAAAATAGTACTAGAAACTATCGAAAACTAAAGTTTAACTAAACAAACGGTTAGCGTTAACGTTACTTATAGAGATATATTCCAATTCCCAAGTAGCTATATTATGTATGGAAGTTTCATTGTAATTTCCGGAGGTAATATATTTAATATCCTTTGGAACAAAAGAGCGGTGCTATCATAGAGTTTCCGGAAAAACTTTGCGCTTTAGATTAGATATTATCCCCCCTTTTCGAAGTAGTTTCGTTGCGACGCAGCAATTTGATCCTATATATTCACTTTCGTCGAAATTAAGCTCCGTTACTACCTAGATGCCTCCCACTTCAGCAATTAACTACATACCTTCTTCATCATCATCTTCCATCTTTCGTACGATGAAAACATAATGCAAATTGTAATTGGAAACGGGAAGGAAATGAAAGGAATAACAAAAATCGATTGTAAAATAAAATTCTTTTTACTCTTCCACATAACTAAAATAGAATTAAATAAAATAACATTTTTATAATAATAATAAAAAATAATAATAATAACATTATTTGGTACAAAATAATTAATTTAAAAAGAAAGAAAGAAAAAAAAAGGAGACATCTAAATCCAAAAGAAAAATAATAATAATAATAATTAAAGAAAACATATCTCTATCCTACACACGAAAAACACTATTTACATTATATTATTTATATATATATATAAATATATTTATTTCATATATTTCTTTCCATCAAAGATAACAAACAAAAATTAATTATATTATTAGACGTCGATTAATTAATAAGAGAAAAAAAATACTTGCGGTACGCTTCATTGAAAAATATTAATAATAATCAAATGTGTATGTGTGTGTTATTTCTTAATTTTCACCTGAATCCTTCAGCTCCTCTTCTTAAGTTAATAAATGTAAGACGTGTACAGATATAATCGAAAGAAACGAAAAGAAAGAATAATAATGTAACAGGTGGATTACTTAAATCAGAGTAGCGTTAAGACTAAAACAATAATTAGAATTGCGTGGAAGGTTGACGTTTCTTCCGGAACAGGTCCATAAGTCGCGAAGACTTTCGTTCGCCTGCGGCCATGCTATTCCTGGATCCTCGGGTGTTACTCCATTCATCGTAGCCTGTAAATCCAGTACAAAAATAGTTAATAGTTATCTAACAATCATCAAAGCTCTTTGCTTGTAGTTTTTACAGCATAAAAACACTCGAAGAAGGTTTCCATGATTTCCTTTAGAAATGTTTTTTTCTATATAAAACTTATAGATTTAAAGTGAATATTAGATGATATAAATAAATGTTGGAGATATGATGTTTTATGAGGAAATAGGATAATGAAATCATGCAAAGAAAAAACAGAGTCCAGAAAAGTATGTAAATAAATTTTGCGTGTAAACTAACCGTGGTTGTCTTGGGAATTATCTAAAGTGTTATGACGCCTGGGGCCGTTATTTGGCGGTTGACTGACTGGCAACGGGGGCGGCGGATGGTCACCTAGTTTTTAGTATTTAGTAGAATTTCATTAGTAACAACAAAGAAACAAAACAGACGAACAAAGGAAACGTGTAAATGTCTCGAATGCTGTAATGTCTACTTACCGGCAATGGTGTGCCTGACCGAGTTTCCATTAGAAGAAATGGTAGTAGGATCGCGCATTACCACCGGATCTATGACGTCTGGGCTGGAGGTTCGGCTGCTCTGCGAGCTTAATTCGTTATCGTGGTAATCTTGCTGTAAATATAAATATAAAACGTAAATGCTTCACCCTTTTCTAATTTATGAACTGTTATACCTTTTGCACTTCGAAGTGTACGAGCTGTTGGCTCGGTGGTAATTTGGCTCTGAACGAAATCTTCCTCACCCAGTCGAGCATGTCTTGATCGCTGAGGCAGGAGAACAAATATTCGGATTGATCGGGCATCACCAAGCGGAACGTGTGCTTCCGTTTATTGTAGTCATCGGCGACGGTGCACAGGGCATTGTGGATTCCCAAAGGCGGATACATTGCTTTACTCGCGGAGAAGTCCTCCACGTTCTTGAAGAAGCACAGCAGCTGTCCGCAGAGAACCGTGTACAGATTCTTCCACGTCCTGATCTGCGCCCGTTTACCGGCGGCCGTCAGGACTTGCTTGCGATCCAAGAAGGTCTGGATCTCAACAGGCGGAAGTTCAAAATCGTGTCCGGGGCTCTTATCTTTGAAGGAATTTCTTCTTCTGGTGGTGAACGAAGGAGTCCTCTTGGGTAGTTTTGGTGGTGCGGTCACTTTCATGCTCTCCGCGCGTTTCACGCTGTGATCGCTTCCCCTCCTAATTCTATCGCCAAACATTTGAGCAGCAGAATTAGATTTAGTCAAATTGGTGGTTGGCGGCGGAGGCGGCGCCACGTCCGGTTTCTTCTTCTCGTAGTTCCCGTTAATTTCCGGTCCACGTTTAATTTCTTCAGCGCGTCTCATTTCAGTGAAACGCTGCATCTCCTGCTTCTTCCTCTGCGCCAATCGCTCTTGTTCTTGCCTTTCCCTCTCGGCCTTCCTGGCTTCGAGTTCAGCTTGTTTTTGTACGGTAAAGGCTTCCTCCAGCAACGTCATACGTTTAAGAGCAGCGAACTTCTCCTCCTGGGCACGGATTGTGTTCTCGAAGTCTTCGTGTTTCCTGATCATATCTTCAACTTGAATGATGGAATCTCCAACTTTAGGATCACGAAGCGTGGCTTCGCGAACTATCATCCAGTTTTCTAATGTGTTCGCATCGTGCTTAAAGAGCTGCACGTCCAAATTCTGCTCGTAAATAATGCTGCGCGTGTACCAAATGCGATGCAACAACTCCAAGCGTTGCTCCAGAAGGTCTAACTTTCCTTGAATCTCGTGCGACAAGAAGTGTCCATTACGAATCAACTCGTTTCCGGTGTTGAAGAAATGATTGAAAGATTCCGACTTGGCGTCAATTTCCACTTTGTGTTCCTTGTGGCGTTCCCTCAGCAATTCAGCTCCGGTCGCCTCTTGTGGCAGATCCGGTGCTGTGATCTTTGCCAGCATCTCGTTAATCCAGGCTAAAAGATCTTGATGTTGATCGTAATAAGATTGCAGATGTTCGGCTTGCGACAATTTTTCTTTTCTTTGCTCAGCTTGGATTTCCAAGTCGTTCCACGCCGCCAGTGTATCTTCTTGTTTAACTCTGATGTGTTCTTCAGCATCTGGATACATGTCGATCAACTTCTTCGCCTCTTGGTTCACGTAGTCCACCTGTTCCTTAACAGCCAACAGTTCAGTTTCAAAAGCATCGTGTTTTCTGACAAGAGCTTGAATGCTCTCCAAGTCGTGTCCGTAATTGTCCAAATTCAAGATGTTCTCCTTCTCTTCGATCCAAGTTGTAGTTTCATCGGCCGTCCTGTCGAACATGTGAACGGTCTTAGCACCTGCCAAGGCTTCTTTCCTGGCCTGCGCCAACTCCATCAAATCTTCCCAGAGCATCTTTATTTCGTCAACTTTTTGCTCCACTTTTCCAATATGCCTGCTCCTTGCCATACTCAGTTTATTTCCATTATCGATGCACGCCTGTACACGCAATTTGCTGTTCATCAAACTGATCAGGAAAGTCTCAAAGGCTTGCGTCAAAAGTTCAACGTGTTCTACATCCGTACCGTAATCTTCTGAAGCAGCTTTAGTCTGCTGATCGGACATCCATTCTTGCACCTCGTTGCATTCCCTGGTGAATCCGAAGAACAGTAGAGCTTCGGCTAAACAAGTCTCGCGTTCGCGTAACAAGTTCTCCAGCTCTTTGAATTTGGCATCAACTTCCGCTCTCCTTCTTGATATATTGACGGAATCATAATGCTGCCTGTCGACAAGTTCTTGCGACATTTTACTAAGTCTAGTAATTGTAATTCTGAAAGCCTCAATTTCGCAATTGATTCCTTCCAACTTCCTTTGTAATGACTGTGTAGAATCCTCGTCTCTACCTATTTCTCCAGATTCCAACAATGGTTTTTTGTCACCAATCCAGGCTTCAGCTTCGGTTGCTTCAGCATAGAAAGTTTGCGCTTCCAATGCATCTTGTAGACGCAGTTTCCTTATGCTGGCCATGTCACGAAGCTTCGTCAATGTGCTCTTCACTTCAGCTGCTTTGTCGTTAATCACCGGAGCAGCGTTGTGACCGGACGCTGATAAATGAGCGGCGCGAGAAACCAAACCGGCTACAATTGGTTCTCTAGAAACCAATTCCGCTTCTAAAGCCAAATGTTTCTTCTGCAAACTTTGCACGGCCGTAAGTGTATTACCCAAATCCGTTGAAGAGGCCATAGTCAGCCTATCGTTAAGCCATTGCAACTCGTCGTCAACATCTCTGGTAAATTGATGCAACATACTGGATGATTCCAGTAGATCTCTTCTGGTTTGCATGGGATCCTGCAATTGATGGTATCTTGTGATCGCTTTCTGGGCACGATCTTCAAGTTCGTCAGCCATGAAATGACCGCGTTTAGCAAAATCTTCTGCCGTTTCGTTAATAGTTTCACAGTTCTTGCTGTGCTGTTGCACTTCTTTCTCCAAACTGGAATGCTTCTTCAACAAATTATTAACCGTCGCTAAGTCTTTTCCGTGATCGGATGACAGCAATTGTTGCTCAATTTGACTCAACCATACTTCAAATTCATCCAAAGAACGATTAAACAGCAATGCCTGATACGCATCGTCTAAGCAATCTTTCTTCACTTGAGACAAGTCCTGCAATAGCTTCGCATCAGCTTCAAATCCTTCCAGGCGATTAGCAATTTCTTCAGCAGCGAAATGACCATCGTCGATCAATTCTTGTCCATCGTTGAGTACTTTCTTGATCCTCGATCTATTAGCCACAATTTCCGCTTCGAAAGCAATGTGTCTTTGAATCTTTGACTGTAAATTCGTTGGCTCCCTGTAATTTTCATCGCTGGCTACTTGGATTTTCTCTGCCAACCAACTGTTCACATCATGGAAATTGCGAACAAATTCATTCAGAGCCTTGGATTCTTCCAAAGTTTTTCTTCGTGAATTCGATAAACGAATCAAGTTATCTTTGCGACTTATAATTGCAGACATACGACTTCTAACTTCGTTATTATCGTATCTAGTGTCCTCGTACAGAGCAGTTGCTACATCTTGCAAATCTGTGATGCGCACTAATTGTTGTGGTAACATAATTTCGAAATCTTGATGTTTTCGAATAAGGGCTTCGACGGTGCGAATGTTCTCACCAACGTCATCGTTGTTAAGGAAAGCCTCCTTGGAAGCTAACCAACTGTCAAGCTGATCTGCATGCCCCTTGAATCCTTGCAGTTGATATTCATGGGTTAAATCTTGCTTATGCATTGTCCACGTTTTCAGTAAATTCTTCTGGAGTTGTTCCAATTTTTCGACAACTTCGTTTATTTGGTTATCGCTGTTTCCCATTTCTTTTCCAAAGTTAATCAGTTTCTTGAATTCTTCGGCTCTGCCGTCAATTTCAACTTTAAGCTCATCGTGAAGCTCTAGTTGAGCTACAGCTTCAAGAACGTTCGTCGGTTTGTGCCTGGATTCCATGCGCTTAATCATTTCGGAACACCAAACTTCCAGGTCTTTGGTATCGGCTAAGAATTTCTGCTTGGTGTATGCACCGTCCAACGCTCTACGCCTATTGTCTTTCGCGTCCAATAAAGTATTCCATTGCTTTTGGAGGTTCTCCATTTGGTTCGTAATATGCACAGCGTTGTGAGGATACTTTTGCGATAGCTTGTAGGAATCGCGTTCGTGATCCTTCAGTTTCTTTTCTACTGCGGTCATCTCAACTTCGGCTGCTTCTTGTTTACGTTGCAACACTTCAACTCCTGGTAAATCTTTGCCGACGTCTTGGTCTTGCATGGCAGCAACTTTCTCGGCAATTCTATGGTTCGTATCTGCAACATCACGGTTGAAGAGGTGAACTTCTGAAGCACCGCTCAGTTTGTTCCTGTAATCGGTGAGGGCGCCCTGCAAGTTCTGCCATTTGCGAATGAAATCGTTCTTGCGCTCTTGCACACCTTGGTGATCTTGCTTTATCAATTTATCTGCCAAGGCATTGATAATCCTGATGCGAGTATCGTCCACCCTCATGTCACTGTCAACATCATCCAATTTTCTTTGCAGAGCTTGGCAGTGCTCATAGTCACGTCCAGTATCAGCCGCTTGCACCATAACTTCTTTGTCTCTGATCCAAGCATCGATCTTATCCAATTGATTGTTAAACTCCAAGATATCCTGCGCTTCTTCCAGGCCTTTGCCACAAGATTCGACCTCCTCTAAGAGGCGATTCCAAGCTTCGTCTAAATCGTACAATTGCTTGGCAACATGGGAAGAAGCCTTGTGTTTTTGTTTGATCAGAGTTTCTCCCTTCAGTCGAATCTCCTCCATGCGTCCCAAGTTAGCGGCAACTTCCGCTTGGAAAGCTTGATGTTTTTGCAACTTCTTGATCTTATCTTCCAAGTTGCTGACCTCTCCGGTTTTTATTTCCGCTTGAACCTTCTCCTTTTCGCTTATCCAATTCCTTGCATCCGCAACGTCTCTCACGAATTCAGCGTAAAGCAGAGCGTGATGCAACTGCTTCTTCTTATCCAAACACATTTGACGGACTTTGAGGCGTTTCGCCTGAATTTCCGCCAATCTCACCGCAATTTGTCCGCTCTCAAAATGTTTCTGCATCAATAATTTATCGCCCGTTACCAAAAGCGAGTCGAATTTTTCATCTTGCGCATTGAGCAACTTCTCGAATTCCTCGTGTTTCTTCACTTGACGAGCAACCTCCTCGATGCTCTCACCGAAATCCAGATTACCCAAGGCAGCTTCCTGAGCGTTCGAGATGTTCTCCAATTGCTTAGCTTCGCGCATAAACAAATGCAAGTCCATCAGCTGATCCAATTTGATCTTCTTCAAGTGCCACGCTTGATGAAGCCTTTCGCGCTCTTCGAATAGTGCTGCGCATTTCTCTACGACTTCATTTGCGGCATAATGACCGGTTTTCTCCATAGCTGTACTCATATCAGCTACAGCCTGGAATAGTTCCTCCCTCGCTTCGATCTCAACTTTAAGAGCATCGTGTTCATCTTTAAGAGCTTGAGCACGAGCCATGCTACGAAGATTATCGTCAGCATCCATAGCAGCTCGAACTTCCGTAGACCAATTTGTCAGATTGCGAACTTGAGTCAAGAACTTTTGCAAGTCGACGCTCGCTTGTAGTTGATCTTTCCTCATTTCGGTGCGTTCTCTCAATCCCTGCCAAGCTGAAACAATCAAATCCTGTTGATCTTGGATTTGCTTCTTGTTCTTTGGATAAGTTGACATCAAGCGTGGAGCATCGTCAATGAGAACTTGAAGTTGGGCCTCCAACACGACCAGTTCATTCTCGAAAGCCTCTTGTTTTCGCAGTAGAGACAAAGCGGAATTCAAATCGCGTCCAAGATCCGTACCCAACGAGGCATTTTTCTCTTGAATCCTGGATAAAGCGTCACTGACGTCGCGATGGAAACGGTGGATCTCTCCAGCCGCATGTAATCTGCGCTCACGGTTTTCTATTTGATCTCGTAAATTAGCCCATTTTGTCCTAAGCGATAAAATTAATAAAATATTAAATTAAGAACAAAAAAAAGTAATAATCAGATTAGCAAAAGCGTTGTTATAAGTATAAAGTGCACAAGCATATTGTTAGTGATATTTTACCGTATATCTTCATGCCTAGATGTAACGGCCTCTACATCATCAGAAACTGTTTCATCCCTAAAACAATTAGTCCAAAACCTTCTAAACATGCACGCCACAGATAAATCTATCTTACTATTTAAATAATAGTTACATTTTTAAATGTAAATGTTCATTACAGAATAATATAAAATAAACATGCTTTTAAGAAAAGGTACAGTTACAAGAGTCTTAGTACTTCAACCAATTTGTTATAATTTAGTGAAAATAATATTAGATGTAGATTAAATATGAAAATATAGAAACTCACTCTAATAATTGTTGCTTTCTGCCGATCTCACCAATGTAGGGATTCTTGTTTGTGATTAATTTCTGTGCCAGATCTTCGCACTGCTTGAAACGCTCCGAACCAGCTTCAATGCGATGCTTGAAATCGTCGAACTTCGCTTGCAAAAGCTACAAAAGATCCAAAAATAATCTACTATTTAGGTCATTTAATTATAAAAGGCCGTACCTGCAGATGCTCGTAATCCTGGCCGTAATCTTCGGAAGCAGCGTGTTGATGCTGCTCGGCGATCCACCTCTCTAAATCTTCGGATTCCAAGAAATACTCGTGCCTGAACAAAGATTCCATCAAGCACTGTTGCCTAACAGCGGCACGTCTCTGCAACGATCTCACGAGGTGCTCTAATCCGGCTTGCCTCTCGCTTATAGCTTTCGACTCCGGATGTCCGGATTGAACATGGGCTTGAGCGCCTCGTCCCATTTCCGCAATGATGCTGCTGTATGTGTCCAGCTCCAATTCCAAAGCTTTATGTTTGGTTAACAGTTTCGTGGCTGCGTCTCTATCTCTGCCGTAATCGGTGCTTGCTAATACGTCTTTCCTCTCATTCAGCCAAGATTCAACTTCGCTGGCATCGAAGAAATATTGTTGAGCCTTCAGAGAGAGCTCCAGTTTCTGCGCTCGTTCTGCAGCCTTGCTTTGCAGATCATTCCAAGCGTCAGTAAGTGATTGACATAGTTCTTGGACGGTCCTCGCTTCCGGATGTTTTTGCGCGATCAATCCCTGTCCATTCTCCAAAGTCTTGTCGATGACAGGTTGATGTCCCAAAATCTCATCTTCCAAATTCTTGTGCTTCTTGTACATGTTCTGGGTTTGATGCAAATTCTGGCCTAAATTCTCTGAAGATGCTTGCGGCATATGCTCCTTGATCCATTGCAACTCATTGTCCAAGTCGAATCTGAATTTGTGGAAGCACAGCGATTCTTCGAGCGCGTCGCGCCGTTTTTTAGCCGGAGTAGCGAGGTCTTTCAATCTATCCTTGCTAACAGCTGCTTCCTCTTTAACAGCTGCTGAATCGAAATGGTCATCGTCGGTCATCTCGTTGCTTTGATTAGCTAATTCATCAACGCGGCTCGAGCACTGCGCCAACTCGTTCTCCAGCATTTCATGCTTCTTAAGCAGTTCTTTGCAAGACCTCAAATCATTGCCGACATCTGGCGAATTCAATTTCTTCTCAATCTCACCTAATTTATTATTGATGCTGTCGACGGCTGTATTGTACGTGTGCTGCGTTTCCGCCTGCCGCAATCTGCGTCCTTTGTCTAAGGACGTTCCGACGAGGCTCTGCCATTCGTCGTTCAAGTCTTTCAACGTTTTCGCAACGTCATCCTTTCTGTAGCTGTTTTGCGCGATCAACGATTGTCCCAATTTATTCACGGTTCTGAGCTGCCCTTCGTTCGCTCTTAATTCCCTCTCGAACGCCTCGTGCTTCTGCAATTTCCTCTCGAGATTGCTCAAATCCCTGTAACTCTCGTCGGACGCTGTCTTCTTTTTCTCGGCCAGCCAAGCACGCAAATCGTCCACTTGAGCGCAAAACTCTTGGTAATTCTTCGATGCTTCTAACGCATGAGAACGCGCCTGAGACAAGTCCTTCACGGCCTGTCTTTTCTGCAGAACCTGTTTACGTCTATCATCGATACCTTGGCTGTCGTAATGATTGGCTTTGATCAAGTTATCCGCCTGCTTATCGAATGTATTCAAAGCGGTGTCTTGAGCGACAAGAGTATTTGCGAATTCTCTGTGCTGCTTCAATAGCGCCTCAACTTCATCCAACGAATTACCCAACTCGGAATACTCGAGGAATGCTTGATGACTGGATGTCGCTGCGTCTATTTTATCCGCTTCTTTGTTAAACTTCTGAAGCTGCAGGCATTGCTGAAGCCAATCCTGTTTTTCCTTCCAGCCACGGTCCAACGCGGCCTGCTCTTCGGCGAGTCTGGTCAATTTTTCAGGAATATCGGTCAATTTCGAGTTGGATTTCAATAGTTTTTTACCCAAATCGCCGACCTGCGTAAATTCATCTCTATGAGCATCGATGTCATGTTTCAGATCTTGATGATTCTTCAGCAGATTTTCGGCTGTTTGGACATCTCGCACTGTATTATCCGCGTTTAATTGGTTTTTAACATCGGCAACCCAAGCTAAGAGCGTGTTTGCACCATTCGAAAAAATCTGGTGTCCGACGGCATTCTCCAAACCGGCCCTTCTCTTCTGCGCCTTATCTTTGACCTGCATCCAGAGATCTTTGATCTCATCCTCTGTTTTGGAGACGTTTGCGCGTTCGTGAGGATTCGAAGATATCACTGAATTCGCCAAATCGGCGATTTCGTTTACGGTCTTCTCGATCGGCGTGATCTCACGTTCGAGTTGTTCGTGTCTTCTTTGCAACGCCTGCACCGTTTTCAGATCGTGCGCCAGAACGGCTTCATCTAAATTATTTAATTTATCGTGCATGCGATCCTTCGCCTCGCCGCATGTGCTGAGGAAAATTTCAACGATGCTTGCGCCCTCCAAACTCTTCTCCTTCTGGATACCCAACTTCCTGAGTCTGTCCCAAGCGGCGGTGATTTGGCGATGCCTCGCCCTCACCTTGTCGATCTGCGAATGGTTCTGCTTCTCAAACTCTTTAACTTCGGCATCAATGCCCTCCAATCGTTTCTTACTCGCCGATAAATCAGTAACGAATTTCTGAAAATACAAATTATTTAATGACAAATAAACTATTTTATCTAATAAATAATTACCTTATGTTTGTTAATGGCTTGCTCGACTTTTTGATTGGGGTCGTCAGATGCCAACATTTTCTCCTTGTCTTTAATCCATTTTTCAAAATCGTCGCACTCTCTGTAGAACCTGTACAATCTGATGGCGTCTTCCAGGAGCGCGTGTCTCTTTGCGGACATCTCCTGGCACTCATCGTAGGTATCGTTAATATTCTTCCTCCTCTTGGGTACACTGTTCGAGTCGTCGGTCTTCTTCGTGACCCTTTGACCTTTGTTACCGCTCACCGGAACCTTTTGCATCACCATTTTCGTCTTCTTGACCTTCTCAATCGTGCGTACCTTCTCCGGTTTGTTCACTTTCTTCTGGATGATACGCGGTTGAATCTCTTCAAGATAATTCGCCGGAGCGAAACCGTCGGTACCATCAGCTTTCCGTACGCACCACCAATCCGGATTGTTTTCGCTCAACAGAAACATAACTTCACCTTTGGCCATCGACATCCTATCGTCATGGTACGGGTATCGAGCCTTGACTTGCCTAACCTTTTGCTCCTCGTAGACGGTGCGGTACTCGATTTTCTCCACCGGTTCATCTTCGTACACTTCAATCGGTATCATTTTGTTCTCGAACAATTCTTCCGTCGGTATTTCCTCCTCCAAGTTCGAAATGCCAGCTGAAATTAATCTTTCCGCTTGGTTGTTCAGACTCTGAATATCTCCATTGTACGCATTCAACTCTCCTTGCAAATCGCGATGACGTTGGAGGAGCGCCTGTGCGCTCGGCTCATCGGATCCGTAGTCTTGCGATTCTAAAATGTACTTCTTCTCGTGTAAAAAGGAGTCAGCCTCATTGGCGTCCGCGTAAAATTGATACGTTTCCGCGGCGTCTTGAAGACGTTTAGTTCGTTCGTTGGCCAACTTCTCCAAAGTCGACCATTCCTGCTGATTGGTGTCTATGCAATGTTGAATTTCCTTGGCCCTCGGATGTTTCTCATTGATCAACAAACGACCAGTGTGTCCCAGTTGATCGAACTTATTCTTGCGTGTTTTGATTTCGTCCAAAAGCAATTTATGTTTCTGCTGAAGACTTAAAATACCTCTCAAGTCTTTGGCGGTGATTGGCGCTTGGCAAATTCTCTGCTTCTCAATCAACCAAGCTTCCTCGTCTTCTTGATCTTGTAAGAACTGATAGAAGTTGCGGGCCTCTTCGAGCAGAGCTCTACGATTCTTGCTCATATTTTGTAATTCCTTAAATGAATTGGCGAGCTCATCGAATTTTGTTTTGATGATGTCCTGCTCTTTGGGATTTTGAGCAATGATCTGCTCGACGGACCTCTTCAGTCTGCGCTCCGTTTCACCCAGTGAAGTAATCTGCAGTTCTTGAAGAGCGTGTTTTTGTAGAAGCTCTTCTACGGCCAGCAAATGTACTCCGGTATCAACTGAGGATACATCCATCTTCAATTGATTGACATTCGCGAGTGCCGTGTCGATTTCACGTAATAACGACATAACGTTACCAATTCGGTTCAAATTGAACTTATGTTTATTAAGAAGAGCCAACAGTTCCTTCCATTTCGTCAAAACTTCTTCCTCTCTGGCTATTACCCGCTCGGAATTCCTATACTTCTCTTTCACCAATTCTTGACACATCTGGGTTAAGTTTAAGACGCGCTCTTCGCGTGCCAAGATATCTGCGGAGATGGCTTCGTGCTTTTTCACTGTTGCATCCACCTGCGTCAAGTTGGAACCGTACCTAGGATCTGACAGTACTTGAATCATTTCTTTCAGGTAATTTTCACGCAAGATGCTCTTCTTTTCGAATTTGTAATTGATCAACTCCAGTTTCTCTTGTCGTCTAAGTTCCGCCCTTAGGTCAACTTCACGTCTATGCTCAGCCTTTTCCAATTGGTCCCAAGCCCGCTCGATGTCTTGCAGTAATTTACCATCGGCGGGTGTGAAGATCGGCTGTCGTAGCTCCTTCATCTGCGTGTTGATATTGAAGAACAAAGCTTCAATTTCGCTGCGCTCGATGTACTTTGGTGGTTTTTCCAACGTCCTGTACATACCAAAGTTAATCAAGAGTTGTTGGATACCTTCCAGCGAGTTGGGGAACGGGCGTTCCTCCAACGCCACCACCGTCTTCTGAATCCACTCCAACAAATCCGTTGTGAGTTTATCGTATCTGGTCTTCATCTTGTCGGCCTGCATCATCTGGCCGATAATCTTTTCGATTCTCCTTCCGCTCTTGGCCTCGTTCTTCATCCGCGCAAAAGTGTGATAGTAAGAAGCCACGTAAGTCATGATACTCTTTTCGTCCGGTCTGTTCATGTCAATATCTTCAGCATCCAAAAGACTGGGGATGCCCAGTTCGTTGTTGGCCACGTCGAAAGCATGGTTCAGGTTATCGATATGCCTCAAAGGTTGCAACTGGTTGAAATCGAAGAGGTCAGGTCTGTGGGCGTGAATCAGAGCGTTGAAGCCCAGACCGCTCCTCCAGGATCCCGTAAAATCGTTTATCTGGACGCCCGGATAACCGTGCGTCTTCCTTTGCGCCCACAGCAGTAACGCATCTTTGGCAGATTTCTTTTCGGAACTCTCGTTCTCCTCATCCTAGAATAAAACAACAACATAATTAGTAAAGGATTTAAGAAGCAATCGAAGCGATAACTTACAACATCGATTTCAATTTCCTGAATTTGGAAACGTAAGATGATGGTCCATATCAGACCGAGAATCAACCGGGGATTTCCGTCGACTATATCCTCGGCTCCTATACTCTCCAGACGGACTTTCGTGTGCAAGAACGCTAAACTCTTGTTCACGTTCTCGATCTTGTGCACGCGCATCTTGCCGTTATTCGGTTTGGCCAGCTTCTCGCCGGAGATGATCTCCAGCAGCTTCAGAAGCTTCCGGCCATCGGCGAGGTCGACGAAGAGGTCCTCCACCTCCATCCTCACCTTCTGCAGGAACGAATTCATCCATTTCGTAAACGTCTTTTTCTGTATATGCAAACGTTCCTCCTGCAGGACCTTGATGCGGCCGTGCTCGAATTTTTGCACCTCATCCCGCTGCGTCATGTTAGTTCGGTACTGAATATCCGACCTCCGACTCTGATCATAATGTACTTGACCACCGACTGCAAAACAACAACAAGAACAAAACCATTAGAAAACCAGAACAACATTGCAAACAACATACGTTTTCATAAAAAATAAACCAGCGATAATTACAAGAATCGAAATAGAATAGAAATGAAAAAGACAAAGTTAAAAATTCTTTGGTCAAGCAGCAGCAGAAGAGATTAACGATTGTCGCCACGTACGTAGCGCAATCAAACATTTTAATCACGCGTACTCGTTCATTTCACCGTTCATTTTTTTTGTGCGTTTTCATTTTACATGCTCGTAATTAGATTCCAAATATTTCATCGTTCGCATCGATCGATACGTGATTGCGTACGAAGAAAGAAAATTCAATGATATCGTGATCCGCAAATAAATAAGATTATAGAACGCATTCCAAACGACAAACGAAATAACCGAATATAACGTAATAATAATAAATAAATTCAAGATTTCGATCGAACTTATCAACGATGATCTGGTGCAATCGATAATCTAATTAAAAAGAAAACACTTAAATATATTGATTTTTAGCTGAAACAGCGTTTTTATAAACATTTTGCATTGTGAATAAATTAAATTTCTATATGAAAGAGCGATGATGTAACGAAGCTAAGATAATATTACACAATACTTGCAAAAGCATAATCGATTGAAGGAAAAGGTAATTGCAAATGCAAGATATTGAATAGTTTTAGCCATTTTGCAAACTTTCATTTTCGAATTGTTAATTTGAATGGAATGTAAATTGTTTAACTTAAAACTAAATTAACAATTTAAAACAAAACAAAAAAGAAAACCTTATTATCAGTTTACTTTTTACGATTGCATTAAATTGTTTGGAAACGTTTTAAACGTTTCGCAGAAGGATGAGAAGAAACGAAAGCAAGCAACAAAAAAAAATAAGTAAAAATGTGTTCGTTTTGTGCAATGAAAACTTAAATGATATTATTTTTATTGCCGACTGCGGAATGCAGCGTGCTGCTGCTGCTGTGTTTGTTGTTTAGTGAAAGGTAAAATAAAAACACAATACTAATGCTCGAAGAATTCCGCTTCGTTTTATTCCCTTCCATCTCCGTCCTTTCTCATCATCATCATCAACAACAACAACAACATCATCGGTGAGACAACGAGAGAAACCTGGACCGATTTGAATAAACGTAATTGCTATAATTGTGGCACTTCGCAGTCGTGAACTGTGCAAGAGCATTGTTATAATAACTTAATACTTAGTCGACTTCTATAAGCGTCGATGATACAATCGACGCAAATTATATTGAATGTCAGCAAAAAAAAAACAAATAATAATATATATTTACACGTATTGAACATAGTTTTGCAATGAGCTAAAGATTAGATTAGACTAAACCGTGGATAATAATATCGCAGCACTCGCTAATATTATTTTGGAAATTATACGTACCATTGTAATAAGACATGACAATTTATTTGGTCATTTAATCACTTAACTTAAACTATCAAAAAAAATAAATTAATGTGAAATCGAATTTCAATCTAGTAAATAAATATTAAGTTAAAAAAAATACTTGTATTAATTTTGCAAGCTAACTCTCGATCGAACACAGCACGAAATGGATATTCGAAATTGCTCGAACTCGTATACTCATAATATCTTATCAACGAAACGCTGATAAAATTAATAAAATAGTTATTGATTGGTTTGCATTTACCGATCGGAACTGTCGACCTGGAATCGAGCTGCTGCTGCTGAAAGTCACATGCACCAATGACGATGAGGAAGAGCAAACGGAAAGTGCTAAAAAATGATTATTGTTTTTGCTTGATGGATTACGCAACGGCGCGGACAGTACTGAATCTTGACCAAAAAAAAAATAACGAATATTATGTATTGCGTGACATCACTGGTGATCTCATATGTCTTACGGAGTATCGCAATAACCGCAACAGATATAATACAATCATCGCCTGTATTTAAAATTGCCGACGTGCGCGAATCGCTTAATTCCATCCGCGCTTCAGTTTGATGATGGCTCTTAATATTTCGGTAATTGTAATTTCATGTCGACTAAATTAACCGAACCCACGCGCGTCTCTCTCTCTAAGATCATCATCATTGGATTCAGATAAAATTCTGGTTAATTATAGACGGCGGATTTGTTTAAACAATGCGAGTGAATGAACTTGATTCCGGACGATAGTAATAATAATTATAGTATGCGTAATCTCGCCTCGAGAAGACTAATATTTATTTATCAATTAAACAAACTCGGTGCAGCGAACGGGGCCGTAAATATTAATTACACTTCAGAATGAAATGCCGCTGCTGTTGCTGTTACTGCTGCTGCGTCGTTCTTCGAAAGTACGCAGAGACCTACGCCAATTACGGACACAATAATCGCAATCAGAAGTGATTATATGCTTGATCGTGCGTTTCCTTAGAAAGGCATTAAGATTTTAGATGATTGGGGGCTATTAGTGTAATCATTGATGGGTGTGTGTATGTACATAAGAACTTAATACGATCGTATCCTGAAGAATGAGGAACGATTTCTACTTTGTTCTTTTACATTTACAATTAATAATCATACCACTATTATTAAGACCATAATTAATCTTAATATCACATCAATTTTTACAAAAGATTTCTATTAATAAAACTTAATACGATCTTATCCTGAAGGAACGATTATGACTTTGTTCATTAACAATTAATAATTAATCCAAAAATCAAAACTATTTTTACAAAAGATTGGACTATATCTCTTTTTAATTAATTTGTAGGTACGTACATGAATCAGTTTAAATATTAAACATTTCAATATATAAAAAAAAATGTATCTTTTACTAATTATAAGAAACTCATACAAAATTATCACAAAAGGAAAAATCTATTTAGTTATTCGTAACATTCTCTAATTATTTATGTAATTCCTATTTCAAAACCAAAAATTAGATTTGTTCACTTAACACTGACAAACAATAAGAAATGTTTTCATTTCCTTAAACAACTCAACTTAATCACATCAGTTTTACATCAAACTAGGATTCTTGTTATCCAATTAAACCCAAAAAAAAGGAAAAAAATATAATTAAGTGTAATTATTATGACTAAATTTGATGATGTAAGTTCAGTTCCATGGAATTAATGAAATGTCGAAAAAAGGTTTTTTATTTATTCTTTTTCAAAATATAATGATTTTAAATGGTAACGAACTCTTGCATAATGCTGGTAAACCAGTAAATCATGGACATGTATTATGCATGCAATTATCTAACGTAATAACAAAGCAGCGAACTAATTAGTAGCAAACATTGATTGCGTTCCATAGACAATGGATTTATACGTTTTAAACGCCGCAGCCATGCAATGGAATTATACACGTATTTTCGTTTTTATAATTCAAAATGTACACGAAACACAACTTAACATTCTGTAGATTCATGCAACAAAAGGAAAAAGAAAATTAGTATTACAAAGACATATTTTGTGTAACTAATTGTATATAATTTACTATTTATTAAAGTAAACATTTGAAAAAGTAAAAGTTGCGTAAATTATATATTTTTTTTTAAACAGTGACTTAATTTAGTTTAGTTGATTTTTTTGTTGCCAAATTTGCATTTAAAGCAGTTTTTTTTAATAAGATTTATGTAAGAAAGTGACTTATATATCAGTGAAATAAGGTGGTTGTATAATTAACAGATATTGAGAAATCATTCAAGGGCATTGCTGAGGTATTATCTATGTTAATAAAATAAATTTCTAATATGAAATATTTCAATGAACATTCAGTAATCTCTTCCGCAATGTTAAGTATAAGTATTGTACAGGGATTAACCACAAAACGTGAAGTAAAATTGTAAGGATATTGTGTGTGAAAAGCTCAAAACTAAATATAGATGAAGATGAAATGCAATTTTATGAAGCTGCGGGTGGCGAACGGAAGCAAAATATTTAACGGGAAACGGCAGATGTTAGTAATGCAAGGAGATCCATTCGTGGAACAGGAGGACGTGCTTCTACAAAACGAGAATGAAAAAAAAATTGAACAAAAGTAAATAAACGTACCGGAACTTTGTAATCATAACATTTACACAGAGTGAGTAAATAACGTTTTTTTACTTTCGGTAAAATTATTGATGATTATTTGATTGATGATATTTGTTTAACGCAATTTCTTACACGTTTCTATTAATGTTAATATTGATTATATTAATAATATATAAGTTTCATTTAATGCATATAAAAAAAAACTTTGCTTTTTTATGTGCTGTGACCTTCCACTATTTTCCATAAGTCATTTATAATGACCGATGATGATGACGCCTTAATTGAATTGAAATGAAAGTCGAAAACAGAAATCAGAACTAAATATAGATAGGTGAAGCCTCAATTCAAATGAAAGTTTGCACATGCATATGCAGAAACATCGATATTATTAACACAACTATCAATTTTGCGAATTCGTATCAATCAAGGACGAACGGATTCGTTGAAATTAAGAAGTTCCCACACGACGATACGTTATTTATTTTACTTTGCGAAACAGTTATCCTTCACTTTCGATGATTCACGACCTTCGAGAATTATTAAAAAAAAAATATTTACAAATCTTACATACTAAAACTAATTATCGCCACATGCGGGATGACATTGTATTTCATCAGCAATTTCATTCAGTCGAAACAGTAAATTACAGTTAACTCCCACATATAATTTAATTATTTTTTTTTCAAAATAATTTAACAATTTGTAATCATTTTTTTGTTCTCCGAATTTTAGATAAGTCATCGTCAGAATTTCCATGATCTCATTCATTGTGAATCAATGTGTAAAAATCCAAAATATAATTGGAATAATATTTATGTTTGCATCGTGATTGAATAATCTAATTCCGATTAATAATGATTTCTTTTCTTTGAATCTTCAACTTGTATAAAATTACTAAGAAATGCTGAATTATTAATAAAAAAAAATTGGTTATTCTGAAATAATTATAAGATTTAGATTCATATTTAACACGTTTTTAACTAAATTTATATAACTTTTATACAAAAGTAAAATTTAATTTAAATCGTAATATAAATTTATAATTCTAGAAAGGTTTTAGAACTATAGTCATCAGACAAACAAATCTTATTAGACTTAAAGATTAAAAATACATCCTTTTTTTCTTATCTTCGAGCTATGTATCATACAGCAAATATTAAATATTAAGTATTTTTTAAATGATAACATTTATAAATACGAAAATCAAACATATTATTTTACTAAGTTATCTCGTTGTATAATTGTAAACCAAACAAATTACTAATGTTTCATTCTTTCATTGAGAGATATTCAATTTCAAAAATGTTATATTTTTAATTTCCACTTCAAATTTTAATAATAAAAGTATATTTGAAAATTATGAATGTAGACAACACAACCGTTTTGAAAATTTATTATTATTTTTTCTGCAAATTGTTAAAATTTATAAATTAATTATAAATAAGCAATTTCAAAACAATATTGATGCACTTTGCTCAACAGGAAACGTTCTACGTCGAAGATTTCAATGCAAAATTAACAAATCAATATTTCACAAATGTGTTTACAAACTAATTAAAGCGATCGAACAGAATGCGAGCGAGATAAGGGATTGAAAACTTCCCGTTTTTTCAATATCGAGCCTTGTTTATTGCAGGCAGCGAGGATCAACTATACGAAACATAAAGTGTATTATCACATTAATTAATGTATTTAACTATAATTAAACTTATCGAGACGACCTTTATTATCTTACAGAGATATTTTTACGTGTAAACTGGGACCAAAGTCCAATCGCATTTCCCATCCGAAAATTATTCATCTGCACAATGTAACAAAAAAGAAATAAGTAAATAAAAAAAATGGAGATGTTGGAATCCGCGACGACGGAAAAGGTTACATTCTTCGCGAAGGCGTTGCGGCGAATTCTCGGTACAAGAAGAAGTATATAGAATGAGAGGAAGAGGATGATGATGTAAAAACGAATGAAAGAAACGAATGCAGGCAGCAGCAGCTATGATGGAATAACTTAGATCATCTCTTCCTTGCCTTTTTGCTCGTTTCGTAGGTGGAATGAATGAACGCAGCAGAACTGATCTTACGTAACAATTCATAAAGCATGCCGCGCGCCGTCGCTTTTCTTTCTTTTCCTCTTTACATTTATTTATTTTTATCGTCTTCGTTTTCTCTCTGTTTATTTTCGTTCTTGCGTCTTGTTTTTTTTTTGTTCTTTAACTTGGGGAGTTCCTCTCTTAAGCTTCTTATTTTGTTTTCTTTCATTTCACTCCTTTCCGCGCGCCCCTTCGTCGTTTGTGTAAGAGCCAACCAGATCACCTTGTGCCTCGTGAATTACCTCGTTTCCTTTTGGAATTCCGAAACCATTTGCTCTTTCTACATAATAACCATTCCACGAGCGCGCAACAAACACACACACACACTAAGTCGCAGACTTCATAGAAAACAAGAGCCTCAGGGAAATTCCCTCCGCTCGTAATTATTATCGTTTAACGAATTCCAATTACAAAATCCCGCAATAAATAAAAAGCGCATCTTAAGTTTTTTGTTGTTGTTTGTTTGTTTGTTTGTTTGTTAAGGGTTTACGTACTGTGGATGGTGTATCCGTGCTGGGCAAGGAGGGCCATGCCCTTGGCATCGCGATGGTACCTCAGATGATGGTACTTCTTGCGATGGTGTTCACTTTCGCGGCCCATCCCTCCGACTGCCGCGCCGATGAGAATATGTGAAGAGAGGCTTCGCGGCCGAAGACCGACCGAGTGCTACAACCCCTCGGAGGGAAGAGGCATCGGATAAATATACAAGAGATCCCCCGTTCGGATCGAGCCGTTTGAAAGAGAGGAAACAGCTCCGATGGTGGAGAGCTTCCGGGCCGCACAGAAGATTTGCTAAGAATAATATACACGCGACAGGGGGAGATCACACGTGCTGCTTCTGCTGCACCACCACCTCCTAGACAGTCTGCAGTCTAACGAAGACTGTCACCTGGCAGGAACTTTCCCCGAAATGGAAAGAACAATCAAATAGACAATAGACGTTTAAGAACCAGAGCACACGCAGTCACTTTCGATTCCGGAATTAGTGATTCTTCGGACGAGGAAATTTAACCGATTCCATTCGGACATCGAACTTGTTTTCTTTCTTTTTTAGGTCTTGCTATAACCAATTTAACATTCAAAGAAATGCAGTTCTATTTACTGCTGCCAGACATGTCCGCCGCATCACGAGATGAAAGCAAGATCCCTCAAAAGGGCGTGAAAAGTTTAAAAATAAAGTCGCAGACGTTCATCACGGGGGACGCACACCTACCCATGTGTTAATTAAGAATTCAAATTAAATTTAGTAACTACGTACCAAAAATAAAAAGTCCATACAATAAATCAATGAGCAAATACTTGCAGTCCATTTTGAATACATAAATTAATCATCTTATAAAAATTTAGATTTAAATGTGTTAGTAACGATTACTTTTTCCTAGCAAATGCACACGTTTAAATTAATGCATATTATTTATGTTTACTTTTCCTATAAATGTATGTTTCCACGAGTAAAAGTTTGAATTACAATGATTATGAATACATTTGCTTATCAAATTAGAATGTATGCATACATTAGCTAACAGAAGTACACATTTACTGTGTTAAATATTAACTATATTGACAAAACGATTCAATTTATTTATATGTGAAAAAGTTTCATTTCTCAGTTATAAATCATTGTTGTCATAATCAATTTTTATTTAATAAAAAGATTAATCAGATTTTTTACATTAATATAATAATAATTATTTATTAATTGAAATTACATTCAATCATTTATTGTTGATAATAAGCAATATAACTTTGTAATTCTTGATTGTACACTTAAAAGTCTCTCCTCAGAAATCAATTCACGTTTGAGTTCTTTGAATTTGTAACGACTTTGCTACAGTTAACTTTTGCAGATTTGCATGTTAATTTTCCGGCAAAACCATCCATCCGATATTCATAATTTTCCATGCATTCTTTAGTGGGATGAATACATTATAAAATACAGTTTATAATCCGTTTTGCATTTTACTACAAAATACCTGCAATCAGGTATTTCAAATGTACTTTTTTCAGTACAAATTACAAATAGAAATTAAAGAGAATGGAACGTTTTTTTAAAAGAAATTACGGTCTCTATTTTTAGATAGGATTGACTTGTAAATTACCCTTTGGTGTTAAAAAAGACCTCTCAATCTATTTTTGTAATTTCCTTTACTTACTATTAGATTTACAAATAGAAAAAAAGAAACCTAAATTTAATTTAACTTACACAACTTTACAAATTAGACTTTGACTTAGATAAATAAGTACATAATGTTTATGCAAGAAAAGATTTACGTTTTTTGTTTCATTTGCAAGTGTTACAATTTGAAATATAAAGGCTGTGTAATGGTTAATTTTTCATCTTTGCCGCCACGAAATGGTAAACAATCTGCAGCCCGCAAGTCGCCCATGGTATCAGTCATCGACACCGAGAATCCTTGTAGACACACACGCACCATATTCTTTGTCGTCAACTGATAACTGCATAAACAGCAGGTGTTTACACGGAGAAAAGTCGACGCTGCTGTTTTTTTTGCGGTTAAAGCATTATTACATCTATGCTTTACGACAATGCTTTTCAAATTCACATCATTCCTTTTCACATCAGGTAAAAGTTTTCTTTAAAGTATAAAATGCACTAAAAATAGATTTTACAATAGAGTTAATAACTTGTAGATAATTAAAATAAATCGATATAAATTCATTTCGTAAATTAAGCAAACAATTTTTCAAATTTCGTAAAACGAGAACTATATTGGTCTTTCCGCCCAAGAAGTACACAAAGATATAGCTGAATTTCAACATAGTAATTTATAAGATTTAAATTAAATAAATTCGTCCTAACAATAACTAAATTGCCGCAGACATCGAACAGTTAGCTATAATTGCCAAAGGTTAAACTACGAATCCAACGGAGATATCCGTGCACACTCTGACCTTTCAATGTGATCTAATCAAAGCACACTAAATACATCAAACGAGCAAATCAAAGCAGTGATCTTTCTGGATCATTGGAACTGACAGAAACAAATAGATTGGACAGTAATTCAATCTTTATTAATAACCTTAAAACAAATGACTGCATTATTAGTCTTTTATATAATTAAAAGTGAATGTAAGAGAATATTGTTATTGTTTCTTCAAGATTAATCATTTGAGATTTGAGATATTTATACTAGGATTCTAATAATAATTAACTGATTTATTAATACTTTGTACACTTTAAAGTGTATGGAATTTTAGTTTGTTTATTTAAGATTAATGCGTAATATTTATTTGGTATATTTCGTTTTAATTATCAGGAATTAATCCTAATAGAAACGATGATAAGCTGATGATGAAATCAAATTTGCAACATTGGTTCAAAGATTTAATAATAACTCTTTAAAAAAGTGCATTATCACTTTGCGCTAAGTGATTTAAATTGATATTTTATTGGTCTCTCCAAAAAAAAAATGAAATAACGTCTTTTGGTTTTAATTAAAGCTGATATCTGTAGATACTATAAAGATCAGAGGTTACACTATATGATTTGAAAGCGCATTTTCCGTTCTCGAAATTTTAATATTTAACATACAAAACTAAGAACTAAGTAGTTTTTAAATGAATTGTCTGGGAAATAGTTTAAAGAAAGAAAAGAAAAACAATTCATTCGCTTTGACCCAGATCTTAATCTTAAAAACATTTAAGACCGTGGCTTATTAATCTGGACGTTATCTAAGATTAATGATTATCAGGACTTTGAGAACGCACTGAAACATGTTTGCGATTGACTGTAGAAAATCCAAAGAGAAGTACGTTTTTTTTTTTTATGAAAGGAGAATCCGAGAATGATCGTGGATAATCACCGCAATTCAGTCCATCGCCAATCCGTGTATAATTATTCCGCACGGTCATTATAAATGATTCGTGCAAATTGATTTTTCCTCCTAGCGCATTTAAGAAGAGAGAAGGAAAAAAAAATGAGTGTGCAATTTCAGCGAAAACTTTCCTTTCCGATACTTTCAAATAGGAATCACCTTGCATCCGGAGAGGTCAAGAAGAACTATTTCCAATCTGCATCTAAATACCGCTCATTAATCAGGTCCGCATTAATCCGAGCACGGTTCAATGGAAATTCGTTACCACTCGACAATCGCGCTTTCTTCGCGCGAAGTTCTCGTTTTCTTTTTTAATTGAATGAACGTACCTTTTACAGAGCTTCGTCAATGCAATGTGAGACGACTGTTGTAGCAGACACAGACACCAACAACGAACACCGACAATCTTTATTTACTGAGTATCTCCATGCACGAAGCGTTGCGTTGTACATTCTTGTAATCTAATCTCGTTCAAATATGTATCGTGCAATAGGGCGACAAATATTGATTTTTTTTTTAACTCCAATCGGTTTTTTTTTCCTCAATTATTTTGGCGTGAGACGTGGAAAGGAATTTTGCTGGAAATGCGAGCGCTCCCAAACGGATTACGCAACGATTAATGAGCCGAACGATTCGAGAGAAAAAGACAATAAGACGGAACACAAAGGGAAACATGCAAATCGTATCTTACGCAACGCGTTCTCGTCTCTCTCACGGATTCATAACTACTTCTTCGACGCAACAACAACAACAAAAATACATACAAACAAACAAGTATTCATTATGGATGTATTACAAGGTGCAACGAGGAATGGAATGGTGTTTCACAAAAATAAAAATTCTTGATCGCAGCAGCAGGCAATTTGCTCTGAATAAAATAAGAATTCATGAATCCCTGAAAAGCGACTTTCCATTCAAAATAAATCGCTTCTAATTTTCGACGTCGTGTCTTTCGTCGCCTTAATGTATTCCGTCCGTCGCCTTGTCTTTTTTTTCCTTCGTCTTTGTTTCCTTATTTTGAATACATACATCGAATTTTGTGAGAGTGAAACTTAATGTATTTCAGAGAGACGGTCTCTTGACTTTCACATGCTGTCTGGTCTGGACTGGCTAAAATAAAACCCAGAGGAAAGCAAAAATGTGCATGTTTCTCCTCTACCTTCTTTTTTTTTTGGCTGTTGTTGTTGTCTTCGACTTAACTCTCTTCCTCTAATCGGTCACGTCCCGTACCGGGTAAATTAGCGATGCCATACGAAACGTTCGCTCAAACAACACCAAGGGTAAGTCTCAGAACTGTAACGAAATTCGTGTCTTCGGGAAGGACCGCTCGAAGCAAAGAACAAACAGCAATTGTTTACCACCACCTCCTTGGAATTTCGACCGGTTACGTAACGCTCTGACGTTCGTGCATGTTGCCCGAATGGCACACGCTAAACAAATTGTTTACTTACAACTATAAACGAATTTGAGAAGAAGGCGCGCGTGATTTGATAACAGTAATTAACGTGTTTCTTACATGGGCAACGATTATTCCTTATCTAAGGGGATTTTCTCAAGGAGAAAGTCTTACAAACATAAGTAAGCTTCGTGTTTAATGTAGAAGTTTTATTTTATCCATAAATAAGTGTGGAACTTATATAACATTTAAACATAGTCTGAAAATATTTACTGTAATTAATATAACTATTGAAATATTAAATCATATTTTGTTTAATGTAGATGTTTTATTGAGATACTTAAGTAAGTGTGGAACTTATATAACATAGACTGAAAGTATTTACTATAGTTTATAAAAAAAATTGCAATCGTAATGTGAAAAATTTAGAAACTGACAAATATTAAGTTAAATTATATTTTTTATATGGTTTTTCAACCTTTAATTAAGCAGTTATGCAATGAAACTTAAGTCATAATGAAAATAAATTGAAAAACGAGAAATTGTTAATTAAATTTTTATTCCATTCAAAAAAATATTAAATTAATAGGAATTCACTATATGCCAAACATTAATTAAAGTTTTGTATCAGATTAAACTAATATTTACCAAATATTTCTATATTTTGATATTTATTAAAAAAAAATGAAGAAAATAAATGAATATTAACTGAAAGGTAAATGGAATTACGTAAGTTTAAACTTTAAACTAATATAATTCCATGTAGGTGTGTTTATGAATTTAAATATTCTTCGAAACGCTGTTAACAAATGATAATAAATAAAAATGTAAATAAAAGCAAAACATATTTGTTGTGTTGCGCAATTAATTCTCGAATTTCCGGCTTATGTCTCATTGTGCGAGAAGAACTATGAAATAAGCCCGCATCACTTGAACGCACAATAGGATGAGAGTGCAGATGTCTCTTAAGTACGGACGGTAAAACATATTTTCATTAAAGAGGACATCCTCTTCTGCGAAACTACCATGAGTGCTTTAAAGTAACTTGCATTGATCATATAGTTGTAATAATCACAGACAGATTCATTAAGAATTTATACTTTTACATTATTGTTTTTCATTTATTTTGATAATTAATATACAATTATGTGAAACATTGTTATTTTTTAATTAAAAAATATACTAATATGAACGAAAAGTTCATCGAAGTAATCCTGATATTCCAATTGATAATTTAGTTTTATTTCTAAGTTATATCTTATATATTTAAGTTTACTATGAAGAAAAGATGGAATTATCTACTAGGAAATACAAATTAATAAAAATAAATCATTAAAGAAGTCTTTGTAAGTTTACTATAACAATGAAGATTTCATCAGAGTAATAACATTAAAGAAAACTAAATATAATATATTTGTAAGATTTAGTATTCGATCTGAAGTGAGTTTACGGTGAAGAAAAGATGGAATCATCCACTATGAATTATCGTAACCTGCAGCAGTGTAATTGAATAACGGCCTTCCCCGATTTACCGCAGAGGAGAAGTTATTCAGCAACGTGACGTGACTCCCAGATATCGGTTTCATAAATTCTTGGGTGGGAAACAAAAATAACTTCTTCGGATCGAGTTAAAACCGACAACAAGTACAAAAAAACAACAGCAAATAATAACGAAATGAAAATTTAAAAAAAAAATGCAAAATACTTTTTCAAACTTGATATCAAGTTGTGTCTCTTACAAATAAAACAAAGAATTCGGTCAATTATTCGTGAACTGATAATGCAATTCGAATATGCAATTAATTACGCAACACACGGTTAAACTCATGGTGAGAATTGTTTCTTTTTAAATTAACATAACTTTGTAATACTCGTAACTCCTTTATATATAAATTATTTCGCTTTCTCACATAAACCATATTTTATTACATGTATTTTAAACAATATACAGTTTATATAAGATTTAAATTTGAAAAAAAAAGTTGTATAACACGTATATAATTAACATATTTTACGACTGCACTAGTAATTAGACTTGTATAAACATTTAATTTTAATGTATTAAAAAAAACATACAGTCATGATTTACGAAATATGAGCTTTTTTCCAATTAAAAATCAATAAAAATGGGTTTTAAACGTAATGTAAATGAAATATGGGCATGTTAAAAACACTTTTTTTTCAATTCTTTTACATTTTAACGGATTTTACAACAAAAATATTTTTGTTATTAAATAAAGTCATAAAAGTACAGTTTCTTCGCCTGTTTTTTTGTATTCTGAATACGTGAACTTGCGAAGAGCATCAAACCATAACGAATACTCCAAATCTTTTAATGACTCGGAAGAAAATCTAATGCACTAATTATAAAATTTATTACACCTTTTTCATATAAATATCCGCAGTTTGAAGATAATTTTGTTCTGAATAATTTATTTGATAGAACAAAAAAAACTTGGAAATAAATAGAAATTAGTAATAACCGATGATTAAATTAATATATGTAGATTATATGACTAATCACTATAAATATTACTTAATTATATTGTTGTAAAGTATTAATCGCATAATTTAATTATTACTAATTAATTTATTGATAAATTTCCTGTTTGTAAATAACAAAATAATTCAATCAACGTTCATCAATAATTAAAGTAAAGATAATAAATTCATTCATTATTAAAGTAAATAAGTCGGAAAGTTTCTCAATGAACGGTTAAAAGAAGATTACTGGAAGCAAATTGAAAATTACAGTTTATCTGATGAAATTATTAATTACCATTTTGGATCTCGAACGAGCTCGTAAAATGGGAGAAGAAGAAAAAAACGAAGTTGTACACGATGTTTACAAATCAAAACGAATAAACGAGATTTAGAACCAATAAAAACCGGAGACGCGGCGAGTCTTTGAATATCGTGAAAATCTTACATAACAATTCCTTTAATTCAACCTCGATTAAAAAAAAAACCATACAGAAATGTAATAAATATATCAATGAATTAGTAAACTTCAAATTAAGATTTAGATTTGAAATCGATACAATTCTTTTCCCATATATATATATTTTTTATATGATATTTTTTTTATAATTTGAACTTCAAAAAATGCAGATTGAAATGTTAATTTCGCGAAAGCCTGACGGATTTCAAGAGAAATATCCGATTGCTTCTAATAGAGTGTAACCTTTTCGTTTCACCTTCAAAATATTAATTACAATAAAAAAATTGTTGCAGCACGAAATTATAAGTGTTTTGGTATACCATTCGCCACAATTGTTTTGTTGTTCTTTCTTCAAATATAATTATAGATATTGGCATAACAGAATCTGCTACAGTTTAATTAATTTTATTTAATCAGTCACGATTTACTGCAATTTACTCTTAACTAATCGTTTCCATTCTTTTGATGTCAGCAAAAAAAATAGCTTATCCATTTATAAAAAAACAAAGGTCTTTTCACGAATCTAATACGTTTGAAATAAATTACTTGATGAATTGTCGCTTTTGATAATTTAATAATATGCTTTAATTGTATATCAATAAGTAATGTGTATAGTTTCGTAATTTTAAAGTTTTGCTATTGGAATGTAATCTTATACTAACAATATAATAAATCCATTTTAACATAATCGTAACATGTCTATAAATCTACATAAACATCTTATTATTGGCATAAATCACGCTGTGCTCAATCATGATTTAACACTGCATTTATTTACAATAATTGTATAGATTTGAATCATTTAATTCTATAGATTTATGTTAAAATTGTTAGTTGAACGATTTTAAATGAACGAATTGAAGTTAGTTTCTCAGATGTATCGGGTATCGCGTTTTTTTTTCTTATTTGCAATCTGGATGTAGATGGAGTCATCAGCATGATCATCTCGAAGACTAGAAGAGAAAAAGGAAGTGTCCTTTCCCACACGGAGAGACCCAGATGCTTGCTGCGCGGAATCAATTAATCGGCATAAATATATATATAAATGTATGTTTCGAGTTTACTGTTATCCATTAAAAATAAAGTAAAACGCAAGAAATTTCAATAATATATAAATAAAATGTGGAATGCAAATATGGAAATGATATTTGTCATCAACTGTGTCAGGGGCCGCTAGTCCAAGGCAGAGCAGAGTATCGGAGCAACAAACAAACAACAACAACAATCAAGAGTGCAGCAGGCAAGGTCCTAGCCTAGATCGGTGGCCGCATATATGCGTGTAGATTTCGTGCATCTAAAACAAAATTGAAATCTTGCTCCATAAACGAACGTCCTTTCCTTCGTCCATCCATCCATCGCGCCGCCTCCTCTTCACATTTAGACCGCCGTTTGCTTCTTTTCTTTTCACGTATCCTTCGGGTGTAACGTAATGCCCGTTATAGGTTCGTGCCGGCACGGATGGAATGAGAAGGTCTCGTTGACCTGAAGAACGCCGTCGAAAGACCTACTAGCAGCGGCGACGGCCTCACCTCTTCCTCTCTCTCTAGCTGCTAAGAGCGATGCATGACCCTCTTTACCTCCGGGGGCCGTTACTACAGACTCACCACATTGATTCACGCTCATACAAACACATGCATACTCGCACGCCAAGAGCTCAAGAAGGAAGAAGACGACAACGGAGAAGTACGAGAAGAACACGAATTAATTAATAAACGCAGAATTGGGTTTTGCACAGGTGGTGTTTCCATTCAGTCCAGAATTAGAATAAATACGGGAGAAGCCACAAAACAAGGGGGGAAACTGATACGAAACGGTATACGATTACGAAGCCGCATGAGAGACATGTAATGCAGAAGCCACTCGTCACTTCCACGAAAACTTATAATTTACAAATCCGTTCAACGTTCTCCAAGTAATTAATAGGACACGACTAAATGGATTGATTATGCATTCCTGAAAACTGCAGACTGTAAATAAATCAAACGTAGTCATAACAAGGCTTAATTGTAAACAGTTAACTTATAAATGAATGAGCGCAGTCATCGCGCGAAAACGTGCTTTTAGCATTCTGATGATGATAATATTTAGAAGATCCTGTCTTCAGCTTTAACTAACTTCAACCATAATTAGAAATTATTATAGTAAACAAGTTTAATTACTTTTGTTCAATCTACGTTATAAAATTATTACATTTACAGATTAGCAACTTTCTATAATTGTCATATTCTCAAATGGTTAAACTTATTTATTTACAACTTCTGGAAAGCTTGCAGTATTGATAGACAATTTTTCATCATTGTACATTTTCAAATTGTTGAATTTTATTAAAATTTATACATTACACTTTGCATTAATACAATTAATATTCAAGAAATAAGTGTGCAAAATTATTGATTATATAAAAACTTCTTGATTATCTTCATTCATATTAATACAATAGCTAACGTATTATTTTATACAGTTAGTTAAAACTTCTTTAAAAAAAGTTATCTATATTCATTTACTGCAATTTTATAAGCACAATATTAACATACAAAAAAATCATTAATATCGTACCATAAAATAAGTTATCTAAAAATTATTTTACTAAGCTGATGACTTAATAGCAGTCGCACCCAAATTTACATTCGAAATACTACTAACTGATAAAACAAGTTAGATTAGCAATAAAACCACTTATGACAAAACTATTTTACGCAATAATATAAAATTCAACACAATGTTTAATAATATAATATTCCTTATTGTTTTCGATATAATTGTTTATATAATTACGTTAATTTTCATGAAGATAAGAATTCTTCTTTGGAGAGAATTTTTAAATAAAAATTTCCACAATCTTATAAATCAACATGCCATATCATAATCTATTATAATCCTTTTTGTAAGGTAAATAAATAATAGAATAGACGTCGTCTAAGTAAGTGAGTGAGTAATTAAGTGTAAATAAATAATGAATTTCCAACTAAAATAAAATGAAAAACATCTAACAAATTGTAACATCTACTGTTTGGTATTAGTAGAAAATTATAATTAAAAAAAATAATCTTGTGGCATTGAAAAACACTAAACAATTGATACGTATTTATTCAATTGTTTGCTGCATTTTAATTGCAGATTTCAAATTTAACATTTTCATCATATGATCTAATAATCTCAATAGTTTATAAGATTGTAAATTTAAAGCTTATAAAAATGATTTATACGAATAATTGAAATATTTTTATTATAATATAAATATTTGGGTTTTAAAAGACTTACCTCTAAAAACACCTGCAACAAAATGTCAACGCAAAGTGCATATATGCAATTTTTGCTTTATATACTAATTTAGTAACTTTATTTTTAGACCATTACTCATAAAAACAAATAGAATAATGTTATCAGAAAAACGTAATTGTTTTGTCATCATATTAATCTTAGATGTAGTTAGTTTTAGAATTGTTCATTATTAAGTAAGTTCCAAAGCGTGTTTTGTATTTATTCCATTTAGAAAGACGAATGTTAAAAATTGAAACGAGTTCAAAAATCTACCTAATATAAATCTCTACAGTTACACTCATAAAATTATGAGAAAGCAAAGTAATTTTTGGATGAACATAAAAAAAAAGCTGGAGCGAATAAAAATGTGAAATAAATTACGCAAACAGGTGAATGTGGCCTCGGTCCGTGCCACCATTGTATGTTCAAACAAAACAAGTAGGAATAATAATAAAACTCGGAACAAACGAAAAATCCGTTACGGTAACGAGCAATCACTAAAAAAAATATGAAAAAAGTAGAAAACAGGATGGACAAAACGCTGGACAGGAACACGAAACACAATCGAATCATCGACAAAGCTGATATTGTTGATGATGATGGGTAGTAGCAAAAATGTAATTACGCAACAGATCTGCATGGACCCGGATCCGCGAGTCCGCGAAGCGAGTCCGCACAATTCAAATTCATTGATTCACGAATGCACCGAACGGGACTCGCATTTCCTGAGCGGAGAGCAGCCTCGGAAACGAAAAGAATCCAGCAGAAGAAACAAGAAAGAGAAAGAAATGAAAGGAAAGAACAAAAAAAAACACAGGACAACGCCTATATAAATACATACTTACATATAAATTTATATATGTAAGTATTTTATGTAATCCTTACGGCACTCGCGTTTATTTCTTCTTTTTTTTTTAATCAACGATCTGCAATCTCCAATTTAGCTTCGAACCTAACTGCATTTGCGGTAATGGAGTTGCCCGTCCTGCCAATGAAATAACTTGATAACAGAATCTGGTTTATATATATATATTAAGTCCGGTGTTCGCGGAGGTGATCAAATTAATTCAATCCCATCCTACCCTTAATTAATAATAATCTTTAACTGTTTCAGCAAATTTCTTTAATCAAAACATATTTACTCATTTAACAAAAGTTATATGAAACAGGTATAAGAAGTCGCATTAATTGTTATCTTATTGATTGTTTCAATTCTTACAAAATTTAATATTTAATTAACTAGTCACAGTGTAAACTCTAAGTTTAATCACTTTCTTTCCTTTATAGCCATGACCTAACAATCACTATTTTTGGTGTACTAATCAGTGTATCTACATATTTAGTAACAATTGTAGTCAACTGAAGGATGAAAAACAGGATGTTGTAGGCAAAAAAGAGTTGATAACGTAAAATAATCATATTATGAAAATTTGTAAAAGTATTTCGTGAGAAACGATCATGAAAAGTCAACTTGATGAAATCATTTAAATGTCAAAGACGTCTGTAACTTTATTACTAAATAAAACTTAATATTTAGAAGTGAATGGTAAATATTATTTAGAACTAAAGTAATTAATAATATAAATATTTGTTAACTTATAATAGTTAAATTTTGATAATTTTCTATTTTATTCATACAATAGCTTCAATTCAACTTCAGAACTTACGTAAAGCTTAAGTAAACTCAATATATTTTGCAGATTCTAAAGATGTATTTCTTTACTTTGAAGAAGAATTAGTCCATTAAAGATATATTTTAAACAGTATAAATATTATGATTTAAATATAGAAGTTCTGACTTTTAAAGAGATTTCAAAATGTAGTTTGTAAACACTAAATACAAGAAGTCAAATAAAATATGAATGAGTTGTAGTAAAGATTAAGATTTTACCAAATACAAAACAAAAGTAAGAAAAATTTACGTTTTATAATCAGTGCATATTTACATTTGTAAATAATAAATATGGAGAGTTTTAAAGAGATTTCAAGCAAAATATTTGCAGTGATTGTATAGAAAACAAAGCAATGTTTGAGGAAGAATTGAACATGCTGTACACTTTCCATTGTGAGAAGAAACTGTCCGTCAATTCTTGAGAGTAAAATGAAGTATTGTGTAATTGCATTCAGATTGAAAAGTGCGCAGAATGGGCGGAGGAGATACAGAACGTTTCTGAAAATATCAAGAGCAGATTGCAAACAATAGTTTGTTTCCATTTACAATTACGTTTCGTGGTATTTACGAGGATATTAATAAAGGTCCACCAGTTGCTTCACACAGCTAGTATGCAAATTGGATGCTGTTCTCTCGCACTTATATAATGATATAAATCATGTTGCAATCCGATTCGCACGCATCTCCTGATGCCGATCAAGTTTTACCAGTGTTAACAGCTAATTGAATCGGGATTCTTCATTACATGATCCGATTTCAAAAGAAGAATTTCATACCAGGAAATAAGGATAAAAAAACATATATGAACGAAGAAGAAGAAAAAAAAAGAATAAAATAAACGAGTCGAAGAGCTCGTGTGTGTGAGTGTATGAAGAAATGGCAATTCCAAGTAAGTGAGTGTGCAATTTACGTAAATCATATGCAATTTGCGCGTTTACGAAACGAGGAAAAGAAATCGCGCGGTGAGAAACCTCACCTCCGCGTATGCAGCGGACTACGACCATCGGGGGCCAGAAAGAAGTAGTCGTCCCAGCAGCCCCAGTTACGACACATCAACACACGTAATCACACGTCGAACCGTCGCAATTACCAGCGCCGATTTTCGCGCGGAACAATTGAATCGTCGGCCCCACTCGATGATGCGTGTATTCATTAACATTACGAGATACTTTCGCTAACAACAACATCAATAAAAATGAAACACTAATAATAAAAATAATGAACTTCTAGCAACTAAAAATGAATATATTATGGACAGACACGGTTAGAAAACGAAAAGGTCATTTCGGGGATTCGACTTTCACTACTTCTTGAGATAGAGAAGCAATATCATCCCAAAAAGAAATAACCAAATATGGTATTGGCAGTAATTCCGATGATTCAAACCAAAGGAAACTTTAATTTAAACACAAACAAAACAAGAAGTTGCGTGTTAGTTGAATAATTGGCAATGGCATTGAGATTATTTATGTTTAAAAAAAAACCGGTTGCGCAATGGACGCGAATGTAAATCAATGTTTATCACTGGTAAAATAAAACGAAACTCCTATTCGCAGTGCTACTATCGTTGTTATTGTAGTTCTGGTTCGCACTTTAAGATTCGTATCGAAAGTTTTGTTGTTTTCTTTTTTAGAAAGTCAAATATGATATGGCATTTTTTTTTCTTGTTTTAAATATCAAATTAACAGAAACAAAAGAAGAATTTTAAATAACTCGATTGCCATTGGTTGAAGAAACGAAATATCAAATTTTTAACGAGCGGATAAGATCATTTGCATAAGTCGAATTTAACAATATCCTTGGACGTTCAATTATGGATGGGAAACGAACATCGAGTCGATCATATGGACAATCTTATAGAAAAGACCAAGAAATATATCATTGCTTGGTAAAACACGAACTGAAGATATAAGAGGATGTTTAAATGGAAACAATAGATAAATATATCGAAAGTGTTAACTATAAATCTATTTGACAACATCTCAACAACTGAAACATTATTAAGAATTCTGTCTACCTTTAAGATCTGTCAATCTTCGTATTTAGATAATCTTAATAATATACTGATCACATAACTGTAATAATAACCGGATGTAAATAATTTTTCATTCATAACTTACATTATATCTAAAATAAATGTATGATTCAATATTATCAATGTAAATAAACGTTTGAATTAGTTTCAAATGGATTAACAAAGTGTTCATCTTGTTGCTCCTTTATTTTGTCTAGTACATGCAAACGCTAAATATAAAGACTGACAGGAATGGTGTAGTCAACCGAAGTAAGCATAACAGGATGCAGGATGTTGCAGTCAATGAGAACAGTTGTTGATGACCAAATAAGAGATGGTACTGAATGTGTTCGTCCCCTTGTAACATTGGGAACGTTTATGTTTATGCAAATCAAACGCAGATTAATTACAATAAGAAAACCATTTCCACTGCGTATTGAAATAATAAAACGAATCATATTAATGAAACAAATTTAAGACGCAAACCGAATCTTGTTTCAGAATAAATCTTTGGAAAAGTAATACATTCTCAACGACCAAATAAATTTCGAATTGATCTTAATAAACTAAGTTCTTATATAGACAATGAATATTTTCATGATTGTTAGTAGTAATAATATGAATATCGTGGATTCTTGTTGTTGGAATGATTCATGTTTATATCTCTTCATCGAATTCGCCCATTCCTTAAATGTGGAAACAGTTCATTTGCCTTTGATTTACTTAAATCTCGTATTTGGTCATCAACGACTGTTCTCATTGACTATATAATATGCTTCATCCTGTAAGAGTGGTATATTTTAGAAGTAAATGATGTATGACAGTGTATCGTCAAAGGCGACAGGCGTGGACCGTTCTTGCTCATATCGAGGCTGGCACAGACAATGGGTCTTGTGTATTTGGTGCGCGATTGTGCATAGACCCTCGACGTTCCTTTTTTTTTCTTCTTTCCTTCGCAGTTCCAGCAACAACAAACAACGGCAAAAAGTAATAATAATATCGTGGGCGCGGCGAATTCTTGTTTCTTATTAGTCTTGGCGACGGCGGCTTCCAGGTATGTGTGCATGCATGTACACACGCTCAGTACGGATAGGTGTTGGGTTTCTTTCCTTTTGGATGCCAGCGAAACTGCGAAGGCTGTTGTTCTTGGAGGCTTGTCATTGTAGCAATAACAATAACGACAACAAACCAAAAAAACTAATGCGCTGTTATGCAAAGGTGTTTCTTTCATTCTTTCAAAGTTGCACACTCCATCTCTCACTTCTTCGCATCTGCATCTCTTCTGCTGAAGAGGATCAGCAAATAATGAAATTAGAGCCATGTAGCAATTCTTCGATATACACACGTGTGTATATGTATCTGCTACGTGAAGTCACGTGCTTTGCTGACAGGTCAACGACATTGCAGAATGTCCCGGTTTTTCTGTTGTCTTCGATTTCGCTAATTTTCAATTGTGCATTCAATGGTATATTATTATTGTGATTCCCATTGTGGGAAGAGAACGGCCGGACTACCTCCGCACGCTCCAAAAACAAGCGGAGGGGAAACATCCACTCATCCATCAAACACACTTTCTTCCGTCCAACCGAACCAAAACAAACGCACATCGGGTCTGCCCCAACATCCATCCTAAAAACTAATTAACCAAAGAGAGAAAAAAAAAAGAAACCCCGAATACCTGGAAAGGGAGAAAGTGGATTAGGACGAGTGCGAGAGGCATGTAAACAGAACACTAGAATGGGTGCAACTAATAAGAGTTTAATTTAGTTAATCTACAGAACTTTGGAGATTTCGTTTATGTTATTTTACAATGAACTAAAAGAAGAAGAGGAAAAAAGGTAACAGTAGATGATGATGAACTTCTCACCTTTCACCGAATTTTGTGCAGTTTCCAGATAATCCAAAACGACACAATTTTGCTGTGCTGGGCTCTGCCCTCGCACTTTTCCTCACTTTTGCGGTCCACCGAGTTTCACATATACCAAAAAGAAAATAAGTGAGATTCGCTTTCCGCAAAGTCAGCCCTCTCGTCCACTCCAAAAAACTAAACAAAATTTGAAACTGAGAACGCGTCGCCGACTGGACAAGGGGAAAAGCAAACAGAACGCTGCTCTCCAACAGGTGGTCTCTCGCTAACTGGCCACCGCACGAGCTGAAGTCGCCAGCAGACTTGGATGTCTTGAGCGAAGACCGTAACCTCCCCCACTGCAAATACCAAAATCTATTACTCTAAACACCCTTTCGTTCACCTTTTAAAACAACCACTGCATACCTGAGTACACACACAACGGCATACAATTTTTCTTTTCGTAATTATTTTCAAAAGATCTATCAACCCAGCCACAGAAGCAATTGGCAGCTCTGAATATCACTAAACCAAGAACAACTGTCACTAATCGAAATCTAACCTAGTTTGTGATACCACAAACAAATAGTGTAGTGTTATTATTTGGATCCAGTGGATAATGTTCTGAAAGATGAACGCACCTACTGTTGTTGGAATACAAAGTACGGCTGGGGCCGTTCCAGTTCGAAATGAGAAGGGTGAGTTCTCTAATTGACTAACATTATGAAACAATTTGTTGACAAAAAAAAATCTTTCAGGTGAAATTACCATGCAAAAAGTTAAGGTCCACAGATATGTATCTGGTAAGAGGCCTGACTATGCACAAGACAGAAAATCAGACACAGAGAGTGATGATGAGGACTTTCTGGAGAAAAGGAGTTTGGCTGCACAGAAAGCTCAAAGCCCGGAGCCACATCACAGTGATGAAGAGGAATTGAATGATCCCAGATTGAGGAGACTGAGGATTAGGGATGCTGATACTGAGGTGAGACCAGAGAGGCGCAGGCACATTGTTGAGCCAGAAGTTTTAGAGCCCAGTGGTGATGAGTATGATGAGGAGGAGGATAACTTACAGCTGCCAGGTAATTATTACCTTGTACATTTTTTCCATTAAATATTTTGTATTATTTTATATTTTTTTTAGAGCCTAAGCATATGCTAGAGGCTCCTGATGATGATGAATCTGAAGCGGAATTGAGCGATAGCGAGATAGAGAAGAAGCGTGAGATGCTTCGAAAGAGAATGCTGGTAAAGCAGGAAGAGCATGAGGTGATGGCTAAAGAGGAGGAAAAATCCGATGATTCCGATTCAGGAGACAGTTCGGAATACGAGGAGTACACTGATTCCGAGGAGGAGACTGGACCTAGGTTGAAACCTGTGTTCGTGAGAAAACGGGACAGGATCACTGTCATTGAAAAGGAGAAAGAAGCTCAGGCTGAAAAACAGATGGAGATTGAAGTGCAAAAGAGTGTGGAGGAGAGACGAAAGCAGACGTTGAGAATGGTAGAAGATAGCATTAAGAAGGAACAACAAGTTAAGGATAAGGATACAAACGAACCTAATATTAACGATGTATGCACGGATGACGAAAATGACGAGGTTGAATACGAGGCATGGAAACTTAGGGAGCTGAAACGCGTTAAAAGGGACCGCGAAGAAAGAGAAGGGTAAGTTTTGTAACAATTGAGTCAGGTTGATTTAAATGTATTAATCTGTCGTTTCTCTTGCAGTGTGGAAAAGGAAAGGATAGAGATCGAACGGTTGCGAAACTTGACAGAAGAGGAGCGTAGGGCGGAGCTACGAATGAACCCGAGGACGGTCACCAATAAGGCAACGAAGGGAAAGTATAAGTTCTTGCAGAAATACTATCATCGTGGTGCTTTCTATCTGGACAGCGAAGACGATGTATATAAGAGGGATTTCTCACAAGCAACTTTAGAGGATCACTTCGACAAGACCGTATTCCCGAAAGTCATGCAAGTGAAAAACTTCGGTCGCTCCGGGCGCACCAAGTATACACATCTGGTCGACCAAGATACAACGCAGTTCGATTCGCCCTGGTCCAGCGAGACCGCTCAAAACTTGAAATTCCACGCGTCTCAGGCCGGAGGCGTTCGGCAGGTGTTCGAGAAACCGTCGAAAAAGAGAAAAACTCAGTAAATAAAATATGTATATATATCTATATATGTATGTTTGTAACAAAAAATGATTTCTATAATATAAATAAGTATATGATTATTATACTTTTTATTTTGGAGTCAATAGCCTTAGTGCGATCTTGGCAGCAGCTTTCTTGGCGCCCTTCTTGTTTTGTCCGAAGCCGTGCACCCTCGTCAGACTTCCTCTCAGCATGAAATCCAATTTCACCATCACCATTTCGCCCCCCACACTAACAGCAGAGCTAAAAAAATATTAAAGGGAACATTAATTTTACGAAAACTTATTTATCATCGAGTATCATTCTTACTGGAATGTCGGATAAAGCGGTGCTAGAGTTTCCATCAAGATCCTAATTGGACTTTTCGGAATATTCGCACAGAATTGCGATATTTCCTTCCACATTATTTTGTAAACCACCTTCCACACAGCGTTTAAATCCATACCGCTGTCCAGGTAAACCGCTCCCACCATGGATTCGAAGATATCGCCCAAAACTTTCGGAACATCAACGTGTTGGACAAGTTTTAAGTCTGTCTCATTCAATAAAATCAATACATCGTCATTGACAACATTTCCTTTCGCCTCCTGGTACTTGACGAATTTTTGTATATGATTGTTAAGCACAGAGCTGTAATATTTTAGATGTTTGTGAAGGTTCAGTCTTACTGCGAACGCTGCAAACGTTTCATTGTTTACCAAGGCCGATCTCAAATCGGTAAGCTTGCCCGGATCTAAATTTTCACAGTTCTCGTAGATGTATGTGGTGATCAGAAAATCCAAGACAGCATCTCCGATGAACTCTAAACGTTCGTAAGATAAAGTAATGCGATTCGCTGAGTACGAACCATGCGTTAAGGCTTGCAACAGGAAAGCTCGATTGTTGAACTTATACCCTATTATATCCTCCACAGATTTCTGAGTATACCTTGTTAGAAGAATATCCAAATTTGCTTCAGTCGCGTTCGGATTCACGATTGGATTTAATGGGGGTTGCTTGAAAAGTTTCGCAATCTCTTCAGTTTTTGGTATTAGTCCCAACCATTCGATGAAGTTCAGAGCACCTACGAGAAAAAAATGAATTTAATTGATGTATTAAACAATGTTTTACTATAAAAACGTGCCATCGAATCCGCAGCTACTGAAGTAAACTCCGATTAGAGCTTCAGTAACGTCAGCTACGGTTTTATCTCTTATAGATTGTTTAGCCAGAAAATTGCAGAACGAACTGAAACTGCTCTTATCCAAATCATCGTCGACGTTGCATTTGTGTGGTTCCAGCATTTTAAATGTTTCATCACTCAATTGGCCCGAAAGTTGTTCGTCACGATTAGGACAAAAATTGAATAAAGCTGTTATCGGCAGTTGCTTGTCCAAGACTAGTTTGGTGATTTCGGATGGAACGCAGTAACCGGGTGGTAGCCATTCGGCCGTCGGCGAGAAATCAGACACCTTCACCAGAGATCCCAAGCCTTTGTCACGGCTAAGGTAGAACAAATTCCTGTTGCTTATCAAACGACCCTTCAGTACAGTAGATTCGCCTTCATTTAGAGAAGGGAATTTAAAAAATATATACATGGAAGCAATTAACTTAAGGTACGAATCACCCAATGTCTCCAATCTCTCTAAATTTACGATGTCTCTGCATTTGGCCGTAGCGAGTGCTTGATATATCTGAGCTAGCTCCGCTTCTTGTTTTTCTCGTACTTCTAGCAGTCTTATGGGTCTATGCTCAAAAGTTTGATTAAAATTAATAGCCAAATTTCTAGTTGGCTGTAGTTGAACGTCTTCGAACATGGATGATTCGTTGCATACCAGTGGTTCATTCACAAATGCACTATAATAACAAATATCCATCAATGTAACGTTTGTACAATCCTTATATATATTTATTGGTTCTTGTTCTGGTTTCCAAGGATAAGAGGCGTTTTGAGGTGATCAATACGTATAAATCCATTAAAGATTTTTCGGTTGTACCGAAATCAGGTGATCGGTTAGTATTAGATATGCAGAACCTTGATCAGTATAAGGGAAATATCGTAATTCCTTGGTATCGCATGGAAGATAAGCAGTATGTCGTGCTTGAAGTTTGCGAATATCTGAGTGCAGATAGTAAATTTCCCAATGAGGATTTCCTTACCTACAAAGATTATTTCGAGGAGAAATATTACGATACAAATATTATGTATCCCAATCAACCACTGCTAAAGGTGAAAGCAATATCGTCACGTCTGAATTGTTTAATGCCGCGCGGAAATAGCAAGAAACGTACCAGAGAAGCCGAATTCGAGGATACGGAAATGCATTTGATTCCTGAGCTCTGCACCAAGCAAGATGTGCCCGGTTGCCTTTGGCTGCAGTCAAAGTTACTACCAAGTATCCTGCACAGAATATCGCAACTACTTCGAGCGGAGCACCTACGTCAACGTATCTCGTTCGAAGCAAATCTTGGAGAGGTGGATGTGTTACCAGGAAATAGAAATTGGGAACCGTTGAAAGTGGACATGAATATTATACATTATGAAACTGACGTCGTTGAAGAAGCTATGCAAAAGAGAAGGAAATCTAACGAGGATTCGGAGATTTTAGTAACGATCGGTGCGTCTGATCTTAGTGAATTGACTGCGAATAAAGAATACGTTGAACGTATTGAGA
>NW_017099768.1:0-43403 GCF_001412225.1 Nicrophorus vespilloides
ATTTGAATACAGTCTTCGGCGTTTAAACGATTTCTGTTTTTCGTTTTTATGTTCATGTGCAATTTTGAAAGCCTTTGCAGCCTTTGACAACCAAAAAGACGACAGATTTGCTCTGGTCTCAAATTTGAATACGTGCTTCAGTATTGGATGGAAGTTCAAGAATTGCCTCTGCCAAACTTGGAGGTTCTGCTGGTATGTCAGTAATTTCACATTTAAAAGGATCTACAACCCAATTCACAGTTCGTACATCAAGATCTGAAAAGTAGTCAGAGAACCGCTCTCTGAGTTTGGTAAAATGAAATTAGAAAAATTTCCCTATTACCCAAAAAATTTTCATTTTTACCCCAACCGCTGGCTTAAATGGATCAAAATAAATTTGAGAACAGTATAAATCCGGATGAGCGTGAATCTACTGAAGACATAAATAAGAATTCGGGCGAGATAATTTTTCGCGTCGTTCGTGAATGCAACAAGTCGACGAGCTTAATTTGCATCCCGAAATCGATACACGCCGGGGACGCGGCGTTCCTGATTTATTTATTTTACTTCTTGTTCTCTCTTGTTCTTTCTTATTTTATTTTTTTTTTACTTTGTTTTGTTGAATCCTCTCTTCAATTCTTTTTTTTTTTCATATTTATTATCCGATTCTTCTGCTTCGCGAGGGATGGAGAATTCTTGTTGTCGGTTATATTTCAGTGAAAACTCATTTGTATTGAAATGGGCCCCCTGGTACGAGAGGGGGCCATCACAACCTCTCTCCTACTACTATACACCCAATTCCGTGACTAACGATCTCACGCCACGACACTGGAATAAAACTCTCCGAAACATATTTATAACATATTCCGGCATAGCGTTTATGTTTTTATTTTTAATTATTTAAAATTAAAAAGCAAATATATAACTACCACAAATTTTTAATCCATTCCCATTACTTATCTACCTCATTTTCGGCATACATTCATAATCAAGTATTTTGAATAAATTTTTAAATATCTATACGAGAAAAGAAAAGTTTCTAGAAAAAAATCACAAAAAATAAGCAAACCTCAATTGTCAAATAATTACTATTTTGAATTAGTTTATGATACATAAGTTAGTTATTGTAACGTGATATTTAAATTAAGAAACTAAGTATAAAACTTGTACCATGTACAGTTATAGATAGATTATAATTATTAAAAGTAATAGCATACATAATATAATGGATACAGACTGCACAGGGGACAATGACGTGAAAGCTAATGGAAGAGGCATATATCCAGGAGAGTAATAACACAAGATAATAAAAAATATATGTAACTCCAATACTTTTTATATCAACATATTAAAGGTTGGAATGAAACTATATTGCAGTGGAAACTCTTCATTATGGATAGGTGCCTAGGTTGGACCATTTTTGAAAATTTTATGATAGAAATAATCGTGAATGCAATTAGTGAGATGTTATTATATTTTGGCTAGTAGTCCAGGGGTTCACACGAGCACTTTCTAAAATACCGGTAGGATGGATTGGTGGATCACCACACAAATTGGTTGACGCTAACCGCTAGCAAAATATATCATTATATCCCCATAAAGTACACTTTTTTAACAATAATTTACTATGATAGTTTTAATAACAATTGTCAAAATTGAAGAATAAACACAGCTGATAGTTTTGTTATATCAGAGTAAAGAAAAAAAAAAGAGAAAATAGAATCTTAAAATTTTGTACAAATAATTTATTTAAATTCTAACAATTTTATGTGAAAAAAAAAACTATGGAGTAAGTGCAAAAATCAAAATATAAATTTAGTTAAATTTCAAACTGATTTTCATTGACATTTATTTTATTTTCACTTTTTTACAATTATTAGTTGAAATATAACACTTACGCAATACCCAAAACACTATAGCAGTATTATTTTTTATGTTGTTTCCTTTGCTTCATGGTGTTGTTTTGTCTCTTCTGCAGCGCAAGTATCTGAGAACAAGCAAATTGTTATTTTTCTTCGATCCGGAGTCCGACGACGACGACTGTAGCTGAGATGCGTCCACGCCACGAACAGGAGGAGTTGGTGACATATAGAGTGCGGCAGTAAAAATGTTTCTACCATTTAAGGGCACTGCGTAATAGAAAAATGTCCATCGCGCTCCTTCCTATGGCCATAAAACGAATGTTCCTCCGCGCCGGACTATACTAGGACTTCGGAAGCCCATTTCAATAAAAATATTTTTCCTTTCTTGCCCTTTCTTTCATCTTCAGTCCGCTTTCTATCCATCCAACAATCCAACTCATCATAAATATTATCGCCGCGCTCTTTTTCACGTTTCTTCCACACTCAATGCGACACGCAAAACAAATTGGAAACGTGCAAATTAAATATTTAAGAACTCAAGGATGTTGTGTATATAACACATTATATACATTTGTATGTCCACAAAAGAGGAAGACGGCAAAAAAATACGTGCGGAGAGAACAACACGCTCGTCTATTAAAAGCGTTTATTGTCCAATTACGTGTGTATTTTTTTTTGTCAGCAATAAAAACGAGCGTTTAAAATATTGTATTAAACGTTTCAAAGTTCCACGACAGGATTAAGAAATTATAGATAGTTTAGTTTCACATCAAAAAAATGTTCCTTTTCTTTTATGTAATTTCAAAATGTAATTTCAACCTACATTCTGATATTTAAGCAACTATATGTATATCTAGTTACGTGAATTATACATAATTATTGAGCTTATAAAGCTACAAAAATATAAATAGTTAAAGTTGTAATTATTTCCCATTATTGTTTATTATTACATAACATGCGTATAAATTAACCAATTTTAGTTTAAATTAGAGTATATTTGCTAAGGTTAGGTTATATTAGCTAAGGTTAAGTCAGGTTAGGTTAACAATTGATAGTTTATATTAAATTAGATTAACTTAGATCAGATTAAATTAATAAAATCATTAACGTTAGTTAAGGTTGGGTTAAATTTAATTAAATAATAGTACTTTTTATTTCGTTAGATTAGCTAAAGTTAGGTTAGATTATATAATAAGGTAAGGATATAATACTTTAGCTATTAATATGAAATTATAGCATCATTTAAAATATTAACTTTGTTGTACCATTAATGAATGTTCTGAATATTAGAATTCTCTGCGACGTTCCTATTTGAGAAAACTGATAGAATTATTGAAATTCTTAAATTGGAACAAACAAAAATTAATTGAAAACTTTCCCCCTTCAGGTTTTGGAAAAATGATGTTGCTTCATGTTTGATATAATTACTTTAAAATTGGGACTTTTTGATGTAAGAGCAATTTATAGTTTAATAGTTTATATAATAAGGTAATGGTATAATACTTTAGCTATTAATATGAAATTATAGCATCATTTAAAATATTAATTTTGTTGTACCATTAATGAATGTTCTGAATATTAGAATTCTCTGCGACGTTCCTATTTGAGAAAACTGATACTCCTCAATAATGTATGTCACACGAAGTATGCAGCATTTCGTACACAGAGTTCTGTTTCCTTTAAAGGAAACATTTAAATCTCAGATTTCATAGTTCCACTCAGAACAATGGGGGAGAACATTTCGCAACATCCATTCTCTCGCTCGAATCGATTCCAGCAACAACAACAACAACAAAAAAACATCGCTCTACCGAATATAGGAAAGCAAAAGGTGTCGATGATTTACAATTTAATTTTTCCCTCCGATAATAATAATTTAAAAACGTATCCAAAGATGATTGCTCGATTTAAGGGCGGTTTTTTCTCTGCATCTATACCTGCATATTAGTCTGTATTTTTTTGGTGGGGAGATGATGAGGAACAGAAGAAGAAGGGCAGCCGTCCCTACTGTTTGTGTTCTCTCCTCTCTCCACCTGCTAATTAGTCCGACCTATAATTAGCCACTAGACAGTAATCCGAAAGGTGCTTTCATTAATTGGATTTCTCTCCAAGTTTTTGATACCTCCCGAGATAAAAATGAGTGTACGCGCGCGCACGCGGTTATTAAGTTTGAGTGATGTATTAGGTTTTTCGGGTCGTGATTTGCGCAAATAAAAAAATAAAATAAAAATGAGAAGAGGCTTCATCATCATCATCATGATGCTCCTCTCTCGTCTGTGAGGAACTGCTGAGATCCGTTTGCACAACAACCGCAACAAACGGGCGAACCAGGGAAGAGGAACGGTGTGTATAAATTCATTTTCTCCAATTACAAATCGATGACACGAACTCGATAATTACTTGTGCTCACGACGAAAACGCTCTCCTCAAACTCATTATGTACTCAGTCTCGTTCTCACTGCTTCTCCTACTTCGAATTATTAGCAATACGCGAAATATCAACTTTATTAAACGTGATCTGCTGAAACAATACTATTATATTAGCACAATTTCTTGATGAATATTGAAATACATCAATACCTCTCATAGTGCGGGTAATCGCTTTCCACATTATACGCACCGTTTGAAGCCGTACTAATCGAGGACTTTAAAGCCGTTTAAAAGAGATTTGATCATATATGTATAAATAATAATTTTGTGTACAATTTTTTAAGAATTTATTTATATTTTGCTGAAGTAAATAGTTTGTTCTAATTTTTTTAAACCACACTTTAATGTAAGGTTTCCCAACCTTTTCCTGCGACAGAATCCTGAAGTTTTCACGAAACACAAATCAATAAAATGTGAAAAAACATTCATTAATTATTTAGTAATTATTTCATTCTAGTTTTTCGCGAAACCTCGCTTTAATGAATCCGCACTGATCTAACTCTACGCATGCGAGTTATTACTGTTATTGACATTTTGGTTAGTTTACCTCTGATAATGAAACCTTTGTACAAAGTATTCAATTTTATACTTCGTTTAACGAAGTAATTCATTAAGCAAAGTATTTTAATCTGTTTAATAAATTATTTTTACTTTATAAGTAGAATTAATATCTTTCCAGTATTGTACGAATATTTATATCTAGAATGGCAACTATCCAAATAAGCCATTAAATAATCAATGGATGCTATTTAAATTCAGATTTTGAGTGGAATATGATAATTTAAGTTGTACAGAAAAGCAATGTGATTTTGCTGCAGCGGTTTTGCATGCAAATGGCATTACGAATGAAGAGCAAGCACCCTGGCTCCACGAGGATGACGATAATGATGATGATGATGATAGCGACGTCTTTAAATATGAGAGATAATTCGCCTTTTGTAGAGTAGAGTAATATGCATGATGCATAAACCTTCTCTCTCACCGTTACGTTTTGTCCTCGTCTCAACTTTGCTCTTCAATTTTCTTCTTTCAAGGTACGTCTTTTCGCACTTCCTACTCGTATTCCTTTTCTGCCTTCTCATATTTTTCATCCGTCCTGAGCATACAAATCCACCCAAAAAACTTTTTTCTCACAGATCGTCTTCTCTCATCTCAGCCACTTCAATACTATTTACACCTTATTATGCAAATATCCGTAAGCACATTAGCATAATAAAAGTAAGAAATTTACATATTACAACGAAATTGTAGTATATAATGAAATAAGATGATTTAAAACAAAAATCTTCAATGATTTCTTTTATAAATGTATATCAAACAACAAAATAATTTCAATTGGTACACTGATACGACTTTCAGTTACAAATATAACGACTGTAATTTATAAGGATAATGAAGATAAAGTCTAATTAGACAGAACACTTGCATTCTACAACAACGACTTATTGCAGCTGTCTTTTATATATCTAAGGGTGTATTGTCTTTGTTCAAAGATCATAATTGATCGTTGCGCCCTGTTGGCATAGTTAAAAGCACGATTATTTTTGTTGCTTTAATTTCATGTATTTCGACAAGCTTTAAATTCTATTGTGACAGAAAAATTAACAATTACATACTTTATATATTGCATTATAATTTAGTATTCTCAAATACCTTGATATTAATTACATAACATTGCAGCACTATAATTAAATAAATCGAGACTATTTTTTTTTTGTAAACATCGAAAAGCGGATACCGTTCTGAACTAGAATTAAGCTATATAATATAAAAATGGTTTAGGTTCAGCGAATAAGTGGTTTCGGTCTTCAGTTTGCGGTTATCCCATTAAAGAAAATATCTTCGGAGAACGTATAATAGGTTCAATGTTACATTAAATTGAACATGGGAAGAAGTATCAATATTTCCCAAACTGAAATTTACTAACATAAAAACAGTACAAAATAAATGCTATTATGGCATTTAAAATAAAAATTTAATTAAAATTTATTACATAAATGTTCAAGGTAAATGCTACGAAATTTTGATGTTTTTTTTTTGTGGAGGATTGTGAAGACATTTGTAGATCTTATTGGAGTGAGCCGAAAAGTTCATCGTCTCTGAACATTTTTGTTGGATCGGCGAGAGAACAAAAACCGCAATCGACCCGCATAAATAAGAACGTACAATTAGGATAATTATGCAAACTCGATATGGTAATATGGAATGCGCAAATTTGCATTCGTACGAAAGTATGCGCTTGTTGCCGAAACCATTCTTGTAATTAATTGAATTATTTATTACTTATATGGTAACTTATATTTACATGTAGTGTATTTTTGAATAAAGTATGCTAATCCAATACATAATCGATAATCCAATATTTATTGTTGGTATTCAAAATGGATTAAAATTATACAAACAAATAAAGATTTTTTTTTAATAATAATATTTATTGCGACCAATATGATACAAACTTAACAAAATAACATAATAAGAAAAATAAAACTAAATTGAATTGCTGCAAATAGCATCCCTTTTTGGTGATTTTTACTGTTTTATTAATTTTTAATTCACATTTATTACATTATTAAATATGTATAATAATGCTTTGTAGAGCAGAAAGTCTAATACAGCATCAGTTTGATTTTATTTTGTAATTTATGATGGCAATGAATATTATTATATATATTATGTAATTCTAGACTGTAATTCTATTACTAACATTTGTAATTGCATTTCATTTTACATGTATTGAATTGAAGATATTAACATATTTTAGATATAGGCAAAATCAACAAAGAGTTCCAGTAAAATACTTAAATATGCAAGGAATTTCAATTTAGTACTGAACGAGAACATTTTTTTTCTGTAAAATGGGAAATAACAATTGTTATTTATAAAAAAAATGTTGTTACATATGATATTTGTGAAAAATATGATAATTAAAAGAAAATTGGAATATTTTTTTGAAGTTTTGAAATTGTTAGTATGAGCGGGTTCGTCGCTTGACGTAGCATCGAAATCGCCGGTTGCGTGTTGTAAAACCATTGAAAAAACAACTAAAATTATTGGTGGAAATTGAGAGAAGAAGGTATATTGATTTCGGGTGAACGTCCTCTTTAAAAAAAAACCCTAAGGGTTCGCTCCGTCTCTTTCGCACCGATGATGGGCGAATTAAAATATGCGCTTCCTGATGGTCCAAAAGCAATTTCTCTCCTCGTTGGATGGCTGCCGTGCGGCCGGCGGATGGTACCTGTCGTTCGAGGATGCTCTTCGGTGCAGCAGTGTTGATGGTGGTGGTTCTAGTGGATGCTGCGAACGTACAATGTTATGCGAAGGAAGAGGAGGACGGAGCGGCGTGTTTGTGGATGATGCTGCGGATGAAGAGATGGTAGGTGGAGGATGAGGATGAAGATGAAGAGGAGCGAAGGGGGTCCCCCCCATCCGAGCGTATGCATACACGGCGGGGCCCGCTGGGGAAGGAGGCGGGGTGGCCGCCGCGTGCGCCCGCGGCTCCGACCGCTCTTCAGTACCGACACGGCTCCAATTCCGTGTGCACGTCGCTCGCTTATCCCGCCGCTCTCGTAACGACGACCGCGTCCCGACGTCCGGCGACAGACGACGACAACAATAACACAACAGTAGCAGCAACCATCGATACCAAAAACAAACAGTTCAGTCCTCATCTCGACATCATGGGTCGACGCACGCTTGCAAATCACCCCATTTGAAATACGACTAAGACGACGTCAAAGAAGACCTCCCCGAAAACATTTCGACTTTGGTCATCTGGCTGTTGCCTACACTCCTCCTCCCCGAAGTGCTCTCTCCTCCGGCAGGAAAATATTTTCATCCCCCACGGTTTATAAAACCCTCGATGAGGCTGTATTGTGATGATGTGCAGTGTAATGTGGCGATTGTTGTGTAGGACCATGACCCATGGATATTTATTACAGTTCTTCCTCTTGCTTCTTAACTTACTGCAGGTAAACTACCATCACTTTTACGTACATCTATTTACTTTCTAATTGGCGCATCCATCACGGCCCCAAAAGCCAACAAACGTATAAAATATTCAAATCGAAGAAACATCTCGAAATTGATATACAACATGAAAAATATCACACGATTTAATATTGTAATAAATGTTATTGCAATGAGAAGCATATAATGAACATTTCTTTCTAAGATGATCCATAAGATCTGCAACAGAAGAACATAATTAATATAAAAAATAAAAATGTACAAATACAAACTAACTGTACAAGTTTTTATAGATACAAAATTCTTATATAACTTAAAACTAAATTTAACTAAGCTGTCAAAGAACTCATCGTTCACTTACCATAATCAAAAGAAAGCAAACAATCATTCAATTTAATGTATATTTAGAAATAGATTATGTCAATATGTTTTTATACATACATCAGTTATATAACAAGCATATTTGTTTATTCCTCTTCAAATTAATAGTAATGGTATGAAATTAAAGTATTAAGAAAAAGATTTTCATTCTTCAATTCAATCTATTTGTAAATTTAACAAAGAAAACAATTATTAATATCATTAATTATTTCGTTATAAATTTAAAATAAAATTATGAAATTTAATGTTATAATATTTAGTAAATTATTCGATTTTTTTATTTAATAAATCTTCAATAGATTTTCAATAAGTTTGTTTTGTAAATATAATCATTATTTACGCAATGCGCTATTTTTATTCAAATTTTCTGAATAACTCCGGCTGTAAATCTCGCCGCTTGACAAATTTACTGAATCTTTAGAATAGAACGCGTGTAGTTCGAAGTCTATATTAAGCGAAATGGGCATCTCGAGTATTTAACACCGAGAGTAAATTCACGTGTCTGAGATGTGTTGTGTTACGAATAACCTGAAAGCGACAGAAAGATCGACAATGAGAGAGAAAAAAAAAGGAGCACATAAATCTTTGCAGGTAAAGAGAGAGGGGTCTTTAGAAAAAGTCAAAAATATTCTATTACAGTGCACCTTTATATTTATTCCCTTTGCTCCCCTTTTGTATTCTTTCAAATCCCATTTAGAACAATGCCTGAAGAAATTCACAATTTTGTATTCGTTTTGTTTCAATGCTGCGTCTTTCGATACAATGATTCCTGTTTGGAATATTCTCTTAGACAACCTTTTTCATAATCTTGAAGGAGAAACACAAGACGGGTGAACAGAACATGTTTCTTTCCTGTAGTCAAGTGCCTACTTATATTCTTGAAATTCAAGTGGTTCACCATTAAAGTATGTTAATTAGATGAAATACCCGCGTTGTAGAATATTGTGTGTAAGTAATGCAACAACAAAAAGTGGTATTCTAAGTAAGATCGTTGAATAATCTTTCTTGATATTATTATAGTCAAATATTGAATCAGTGGAATTCCATGAAACGAAATTAGATGTTCCACAGCGTTATTCTGAATTGCGAGAGAACTTTTAAATTGGTCAGGACTTTCTTCTAGCGTTATTATTACGGCGGCAGCAACTACTGCTTTTTTTTAATCGTCCAGTCTTTCTATGAAACTTCTCGTGCAATGCGCTATTATTATACTTCTTTTTATTTTCGTTTTCTGTGTGTATGTGTGTGTTCGGCCCAATCCTCTGCTCTTGTTCTCATCGTTTTCTTCTCGCGACGTGCCTTTTATTATTATTTTTTTTTTGTTTTAATAAATTTTATACGTTTCGTTCCGTTTAATTCCCGTCTCATCCAACGTTTTATTTTCCTCGCCTGACTTCTCTTCTTTTTACTTCTTCTTTTTTCTTACTCTTATGCGGCAAGACCTGACCTCAACAACAACAACAAAAAAGAGGCGAAGAAACGGTGCGATTAAGAGGTAGATGTAAGAGATTATCATTAGGAGAAAACTAAAATTTCACACAAAATTATTTTTATAATTTTAAATATATATAAATAAATAATGTTTTTATGTATATATACCAATCAGACGTTAGCGAATATAAAAAATAAAGTATTATTAAGTAGTTTGTTGTTAAACGTAAATAGCCTAGATTGTATATAATTGCGTAACGGTCTTAACTTATCGATGGGAGTAAAACTCAAATATAATATTATGTGGAACAAGTAAATACAAAAGAGCGGAGCAGAAAGGGAACAAGAGGAGACGAAGTTAATCGAAATTGTAGAAAAAAAGTAGTCTGGTTTCCACCGAAATTGAGGCCCATTTCACGTAATTGCCGGTTGGATTTAAAGACTTAAATGATTTGGTTTAAAGCAGTTTTCGTGTTTATTTATTGTTTCGGTGCCGCAAAGTGAGTTCTTTTCGTCTATTACGGAATACCTGCAGGCAAAGAAACGAACATTTAATTGAAAGTGGTAGCACTCACCGAATGACATCCACATTGCAAACTTTGCCTATCATCCAGTATCAAAAAAAAAATAAAAATAGAGTTAAGTAATGCATGTGGCAAGTGAAATATTCGATCTATTAGAAAACTGTGTTATCGATTTCGCTGCATTCCGAGCGTCGATTTATAAATTATAAATTGTTGCTTGTTATGTACGAGTTTCGGATTGTGCGTTCGAGTGTATGCAAAGTGGATTACGGGAGCGTAATTAGATCGGAATGCATCGAGCGGAAGAATTGTTCTGAAGAAAAAAATAATAATAATGGAAATGAAAGACATAGAGCAACAATAACTTGCGAATTAATAATGCGAGATAAAGAACACAAAAAAAATGAAGTTTGTAATGGGTAATTGTAATTTTATTGAGCGAGATAATTTATGCAAATCATTAGAATATGCTTGCTACTCGCACATGTCGTTATAGCCTATCTATACTTGGGCCATGAGAAAATTGTCTTTCTCCGATCTGGGCGAATAAACGCAGCAAAATGCAATAAAAAAAATGATCGTGGATTTAATCAGTTTCCTATTCCGGTCATAACCAATCCGTACAGCGCTTTTCAATTGAACTCTGTCATTAATAAGTAGCACATGTCACAATATGCAGCACGGTCGGAAGTGTCTTATTATAATGACTCAAATCCATGAGTACAACTGCTTTTACTTTAAACATCAAATTACAGATTTTATAATTATTTGATTTTTTCCATATAATTGAGTATCTTTATAAAAATATGAATATGGTTATTCTGTGTAAATTATTAAATTGAAAGTATTTTCTAGTATCAATACAGTTATAATACAGTGTATAATCTAATACAGTAGAAATGATTGGACGGATATTATCAATTTGGTGTATATAACATTATAAAGTTGAAAGTAATTTCTATTTTCCAATTTACATCTGAGGTGAAATGTAATTAAGTATGAGTAATCTGAAGAGTATCAGTGTAATTGTATACAGTTCAGGTGCATGTTTGGCGTATGAAAACTGGCCCTACGTTGTTATTTTTATCGTGCGGTTTTCCTCTTCCCCGTAACGGAATATGTCCACTTTACGGGCTTTGCGACTTCCTCGCATAGTATGGAGGCACGACTCCAGAAAACCAATCCAATTGACGTGATGCGCGGAAGAGGCCGAGACTGAGGCTGATCTCCTATACGAAGTAAACCAAGAGGAAAACAGGTTGGGCCGAGGAGAGCACACAACGAGCGAACCCGAGGACCATTTTCTAATTTAGTGGCGGCGCTATCAATATTTAAATCCAGATAGCGTCCGTTCCCACGCTCACTTTACACAATCTCCGCTCGATAAATAAAACAACGACCGGAGCTAAAGAAGAAAAAATGAGTAATAAAAGCTGAAGGAAATAATATTTTTTCTGCGCGGTTTTCGGATCAATCAAATTAGTTGGGTTACCCAAATAAAGCACCATGAAAAACAGGTTATCCAAGTGTACATAGTAGTGAGTTGAGAACAGAGTGATCGTCCGTTATTATTTATACTTACATGTGTGTGAGAGTATGATAATTGCATGCAAATCGTATTATTTTAATTGCCTTACACACCCAATCATTTCCCAACATACACCAAAGAGAAACAAATAGTCGTGTGCGTTTCTTTTATGATTATTTTTATTATTTTTTCGAAATTCAAGTACGGAATGCACCTGAGAAGGAAAACCAATCAAGTGATAAGTTAACTGCTCATTAAATAGCGACATTAAACGTAAACATTTTTGTATGTGTGTTTCTTTTTGGAGATGGTAAATTGAGAAGCTGGGAGAAGAAGGAAGCAGCTACGTTTCCTTAGAAGGTGGACCGCTTCCATCCATTATGTGGGACCTCCTTCTTCTCTCGTTAGAACGGGGGTGTAAATTCGGCTTCCTGTCAAATATTGGTTTAGGTGAATGCGTTCTGCCGATTGCTTTGTTGTTCTTTCGTCCGTCGTATACGGCGTGGAAGAACAACGGGGCTTTTAAAGAAGCGGAAAGGATGTTTGATTATATTACATGAATGCAACTCTCTCACGACGACCGGCTAATAACAATACAATAAAATAAAAATGTCTCTATTCATGCCGTATGATTAGTCCGAATATTATAATGGGGCAAGAGTTGCACGGAGCGAGCGAGCTCACCATTTACAGATCATCTCTTTCTCTGCGTCTCGTTCCATCCTTCATTCTTGAGCACGCAACCAGCAATACCAGCATTTCGAAGATCCATCCTTCTGGTGATGATGATCAAGCATCAATTCTTTCGGATCTCCGGGCATCATCATCATCATCTATCTATTAATGGCCAGTAAAAACGGTGCACGCGTAAAAACGCGGCGATTTATTGCCTGTCCACTGGACACGCCGGCTCCAATAATATTACTTTGCCATATTTAATGGCCAATAAAATGTACGCAAACGACCAGTTTATATCAATTATTAACACTACTAAATTATGCGAAACGCTGTCTGCAAATCTCAACATTCCTAGAACCAACAACCTCATCCACCTGACCAACAATGAATTAGAAAATGCACTTATCAATTATCTGCTGAGTTAGTGCAGATCAACTTTTGGACCAACAATTTAATTAACTATGTATTTTTTTCTTTACATCAGTAATTTATATTTTATGAACATATTTAGATTCAAACAAATTTATTTTAATTATCATAAATGTGTGTGTGTAGTTAAAGTAATTATTAAAAGTATGAATTTGATTAAAAACACAAAAAAATATTAGAATTAGTATTTACAGTTTCAGATATTTCGTCATGCACATACCTTCGAATGATTTCATCTACGCATTTATTCTATTATCGAGGATGTTTTCTCAAATATTTACCCTTCGAATATTTCCATCTGCCTCTCTTCCTCTGTTCGTTATTTATATTTTTTTTTGTACGTACTTCTAACTGTTTGCGATGCCGTGTCACCTCACGTCAATCAATTTCGATCATAGCCTCCTCTTCTTCTTATTCTCGTTTTTTTTCTTCTTCTCTGTTCTCGCTTAATTCCACATGTCACGAGTGTGAGTCAGGCGCAGAGAGTTTAAAGAACTATGGAGATGATGATGGCAGCGAGAGCGGATTATCTGGCTCGGATAATTTCTCAACAAAACGTGGGAAAAACTCTTTTTAATATTAATATCAAATGTCAATAAGCACATACATACATGCACACACACACACAGCAGATACCGCATCGGATATTTACTCAGAGAGCTTCTTCTTTATCGCTGTTATCTCACTTTAAAAAAAAAACAAACTAAATAATGACAATAGCAGCAACAACAAATAAACGTAACAATTGAGTTGGGTTCACTAAAAATCTTGGACGCTTTTAGAATTGAAAATCGATGCTGAGGAATCCGCGATTCCGCGTAAAGGTAACGGCGCGATTCCACGAAACGCTTTTCCGCTCTTTTCATTCGAAACACACGCGATTTGCATTTGGGCTGTCACCTATTCCACATGGTGATCCGAAGAATAGCGGATTTGCCAATCGGAATACCAAATTGCCCGGATCATGGGACGCAGAAGAAGCGCGCAATTGAATGGGTATGAGTCGAGCTGTGTGGTGTTCACAACTCGGACTTTGGAGAGAGGAGAGGAGGTTTTCGGGATTTTTATAAATGATGCCGTTTATCATGCGACTGTCATTTTTTAATGCCTTAATGCTTGGGATATTGTGAGTTATGTGGACAGAAGGGCGTAGTCATATTTTAAAGATTATTTCAAAATTTATTCACGCCACACACACACGCATAATTCCCGAACATCTCTTCTTATACCAAATCTTTCTTACTCTTCCTCGCATTCTACTTACTTCCAATTGGTAATTACAGTTTTAACCCGTTTAACATCAAACTTCCTTTTCAAGTGCTCCCAATTATTCGTTTTGTTTATTCCGGAACAGAAGCTTGCGAGCATTTTTCGGTAATTAACCATTGTCTTCCTCTTCTCTGTGAATTTCTATTATTTCTCTTATTTTTTTTTGTATGAATAAACCGTTGTCTGCGCTTTTGATGTATTACAGACGCACAAATGAGTGTCTCTCTCCGCTGTTGCGGGTTTTATCTGCACACGGGATCTCCTGATTACGGTTTAAGGTGGTTTCAACAGAACGAATGACTTCCTATCCCAAGATTACCTGCTTAAATAAATGTTGCATTCCGTGCCACCGTGAAAGCGATTTATCAACAAATATCTTCGAATGTTACATTCAAACATTTCTATGATTCCTTACCACCGTGATAGCAATCATTTAATATACACGAAGCTTTTCTTCTATACTAATTAATTACATACATCCAATGAAAATTCATAAAGTAAACACATTTCTAAAGTATTCTTTTCTTTATACAATTTTCAATAAAATATTGATAGATTTTCATTTATATTTCTATGGATTAATTCAATTTCCAATATGTGTTAGTTCTGCTGTATGTTTTAAAGGCAAGACAAACAAGAAACACGTTGTGCGTTCGAAATTCCTGTAAATATTTGAGCAATGTAATGTGTGCATGTAAAATCCATAATTTCGTGGCCGGTAAGAGTATGTGTGTGTGTGCACGCCGTGTGCTGTGTTAAGAAAGTCCGAAAGGAATGTAAATTAATTATTTATGAAGCGGTTTTCTAAAAAGGAGAGAAATAATTAAAAGGTAAAAAAGCGTAAAGTGAACACACATAAAATGAAAGAAGTACAGAACGTGAACAAAAAAAAAACTTATACAACTTTGCTATATCTTCTTCAGTAAATTGATATAATATTATGTCATTTAAATGTTTTGTAATTATCGTATATAAAAGGTGATTTTTAATGTGTAATTGGATTAAAAACGAAAGTTTAGAGATTCAATGCGTATGAGTTTGGATTAACTGGATTCAATAATGAGTATTTATTGTTATTGGTATCTGGTTTAATTGACATTTAGTTGGTAATATTTAGCGATTACAATAAATTAACATCGGCACAGTAAAAAAGTAGGTCGTTTTGCATAGAAAAGCAATCCATTCGCTCCTAATTGAAATTTTATGCTCAATTAATCGCTGTGTTCGAGTAATAAATATTGACTTGTTCCTGAAATTCATGTCAATAGCAAACGGCAGACTTTGCAAACCATGCTTGGCTATGGTTTTCACAGGATTCCAAAAAGCGGAAAGCTAGTATATTGTAATTACAGCTTTAAAATATAATGATGGAAATAAAATAAAACAAAAAACATTTCAAGAGATGCTTTGTGTGATCTGAGCGTTTTATCTCAACTGGATTCTGAATAAAAGATGCGTGCAGAGATTGCGATCGATTTTTAAATTTCCCGCCTTGTTTAATCTGTTCCAGTGCGCGCACGGCTCCGGGTTCTTCGAGCTGCAGGTGCTGGAGATGGCCAATCCTTTGGGCGAACTCTCGAACGGCGAGTGCTGCTGGCGCGGACCCCAATCGGGTCGTGTTCCATGTAACACCTTCTTCAGACTGTGCCTGAAGGAGTACCAAAGCAACGTAACCAGTACAGGATCCTGCTCCTTCGGGAACACCTCGAGCCCGGTCCTGGGCCGAGACTGCTTCTCCCTGGCCGATCCAGAGCGCGGCAAGCTCGTTTTGCCCTTCACCTTCAGATGGACGGTAAGTTTGTTTTTTTTTTTTAATTTCTTTCATACCAAACTTCCAATGTCCTCGCAATCCCGAAACCCGTTTCGTAATCACGACTCTTGGGGACCCCATGGGACGTCCAACAGATATGAAAGGAAGACTTTACCTCTCCTGACTTTATCGGAGGCGGCATCGTTGCATCCAATTATTTTTTTTTTGTTCGTCGCTTTTGTATTTAGAGTCGACTGCGACTGAAACAAAAGCCGTTCGTACATCCGTTGGCCAATCACATATATGTTACAAACTTCGAAATGACGAATCAAATATTTGCTCATTGTGTGTTCCTTATTTGTTTCTAATCATTTCAACCGTTTCAAATGACTTGTTATTTTCTTTTCAGCCAATATTGCTTATGTAATTATGTTATGTTCCTTTCGAGTAGTATCACTTCTAATCAGCCATCACACATAATCATCATATATTAATATGCCAAACATTTACCACTTCTCTATAATACAATTATCCATTATTAGTATTTTATTAAATAAATATTACAGTATTACAATTAATTATATAATAAATAATTTTGTTTATTTTCTTTCAAAAAAAAATTCTGTTAACTTTATCGAGAATTTTCTTAATTAAAAAACTCAGGTTTTAATAGTTAATTTGTTGATGAAATGACTCTTGGTAGGTAAGAAAATGAATTGTTGTTTGATCCAACTCTTTGTTATTAGATTGAGGTTAGTGAAGAATGGAAAATGAAAAAGCTATTGTTCGAACATTGTTGATTGTAATTTTTTCTTGTTCAGGTAATTCTATGGGTGTTGTGTGTTTTTAATTTCTATGATTGAAAAGTGAAAGAAAGGCATGTAATGTGTGTGGACCTCTTTGGAAGGACGTGTCGCATTATTATCGAGAAAACCACGTGCCGGTATGCGTGGGCAAATGAGGAGTGCAGAAGGAATATGAAATAAATAGTGAAGGAGTAGGAAAAACAAATGTGTGTATGCTTGGAGGAAGAAGTAGGGAATACGGAGAGTGATAATAGCAGCAGTTGAGAGAAAGAATGTAAAAGTCATAAAGTCAAACGAATGCCAAAGTCATCGTGCATTAATGAAGAGAATTATTATTCGTTCCTGCCGTTGGTGTAAGTGTGTGTGTGTGTATTTCTTGGATTCGATCCGAAGGTGGAGATAGAGCGAACGCATCGATAGACATATAATGGAACGGATCGGTCGATTCGCACGTAGAAAAAAAATGACGTCGCCGTTCCTGGCGTACGGAAGGACGAACGGACAGGAGGATGGGAGGAAGAAAAGCAAAGCAATTTGGAGCAGAGGAGATTTTAATCCGATCTAATTTATTCCGACTTCCGAGTCGAGATAAAAGGCCTAACGATGCTCTTAAATCGATCCTAAGTAGACTTGTGTACACGCACTTAAGCACGGGAATATATAAGTTAGAGGAGAGACCGGTCCTCTCTCGCTCTGCTGCTGCTGCTGCAACTCCTCTGTGCGCTGCTAGTGCCATCAGACTTCTTCTGCTGCTGCTCCGGTTCCGCGCTTTGTTCCGAGTACTTGTCCAGCGGATTCATAGATTTCCTCCATCCCCCCTGCGATCAATGGGACTCCCGTAATAAGAACATTATATGGGAAAGCGCGTAATTCGACGCGAGACAAAAGGGGATAATAAATTCTTGCTCTTGGACTTGAGACCTACTTGGAAGCGCCGCCTCGGGCTCCGCCGACATCCAACGAAGAAATTGAGACAATAAGTCTACGGAATTAGGTGGTCGGTTGCTTAGGAGCTATATACCTCTTCACCTCCAGCAGCCACCAATATGACCGTAACGTCTTCTCTCCTTCTCGCGCATGCAGCTGTCGTTGTTTTTCCTTTCTTTTCCTTTTTTTTTTTCGTTTCGTTCTTTTTCGATATAAAGCAGAGGCGCGACTCGCGGAATACCAATGATACAACTTCTTGCGTCCGCGCTTTTTCCCACGCTGACCGCAGCGGCTCACACAGCCTGGCTCATGGGTCTTTCGATCCGATCTTTCTCTTTCTCTCTTTCCGTCCTTCTTTCTCTCTCTCTCTCTCTCACACACACATGATGTCATCCATTCACTTCGCCAAAGAGACACACTCGCACTCTTGTATACATGGGACGAAGGCTCGCGACCCAACGCGAATCACTCACTCTTCATCCACACAACACACACATACACCAACTAAAACCGTTTACGTTTCGTTATTATAATATTATCACATTACATACATTTATTATACACACATACGTACTTCGCTTACTTACTGGCTTGTATAATAAATGTATGACACTCGTTCTGCATTCTCTCGCGCCGCTGCTCCATAACGAAACCAAGGTTAATGTCTTTCATCTCTCGAATATCCCATATAGACTTTTAAGGATCAGAGCAGAAGGAACGCATGAACGAACAAAATAAAATGGGGAAACTGATACCGATTACAAACCTATTATCTAATTAATGTGGGAAAAAGGTTCCGCGATTTACCTTCATGTCACTTTCGATATGAATTCGCGATTCCTTGGAGATTCATCGACGTTTCTCAACAATTCCTATAGATTGCTTGTTCTGAACTCACAGACGAGCAATGTGTTTCGCTCGCAAATTGAAATGTCCTCTACCAACTAATTGATGTGGGAAAAAATAAACGTAATTAATGCAAATTATCAATGTCAAACATAAACGACTTCTAGCTCAAATGCATATTTATTTGATACCAATGAGTAACTAACGCAACAAATTTCTCTAATTTAATATTTTACACAATCACATTTATTTCATTTCGTTTCACTTATTCCTGAAAATAATAATAACCAGTCTGAATATTTCACTTTGTCCGAAAATGTATTGTAGTTTATTTTAATATTTTTTAATTTTAGAAATTTAATTACTTAATTAAATTTGTATTAAAATTACATGTCTTTAATTAAATTTGTTTTATTCCGTTTTTTCAAATGTATTTAATTGACTAAATGTTAAATATATCACATGGAATTATCGATAATATCTAACGGAAATAAAACCGGTAAAATGATTCGATTAAATTAGTTGTTTCTGCTCGACCGGATGAAAGTCGATTAAAAAGAAAACGAAATATGAATTATTAAATAACCCGAGTAATTAGTGATTTTCTTATTTGGAAGATCGACGAAGTTATTAACGCATTATTAATGACTTACACCTCAAACGATTCATGAATTGAAACGTTACAGTTCGTTCATTTTTTTTTTGTCTTAGAGAATTTAAGTTCCTATTAAATTAGAAAATTCCGCGCGCAATGCGCCGTACAACTGACATTAAGTGATTGATGCGAGCGTTTCTACTTTTTCTTTTCTCTCTCTCGTTCTCTTTCTCTCCACTCTAACATTATTATTTAATTATTTTAATAATTCCAGTAGAAAGTTGTGCCGTTGTTACTGTTGTTATGGTTACACTCTTGTTCTTCTTCCTCGCTGCCTCATCGCGTGCACCGGAGGAAAAAGTGGATCTCTCTCATTGTGCAGAACAAAAGACCATCCATCGTAAATCATAAACAATTTCTTTGTTTCGCGAGATGACGGAGAACCGAAGACCTCATGAGCAACACGGCACAAGGAATGCTCGATTTTTAATTACAGAAAGAAAAAATATCTCAATTAGGATCAGATTTTTCTTTCTTCTAATTAAACTTTCCACTTAGCGGAAAACGCAGATCCGAGACTAATTGCCGGGTTATGGAAATGGGGTGACGTTTTCTTTTTATTTAAGCTTTTTATTTGGGTGGAAATTGGATTGGCCCCAATGCAATATGGCTTTAATTGGGAGGCCAGTAATTACAAGCGTGAGCCGGAAAAGGGAAACTGGTGGACGACGCAATAAAACCTCTTCGATACTCATTCCGGATGGGATCCTTCTCGGAAAGCTCGAATTACTGTACTAAACCAATTCTAATTAACATTTTTGTCCCACGAATTCGTTTCCAATAATTACGCGGTCATAAAACGAATCTACATATAATCAAAAATTACCTTTTTATTTCCTCTTCGTCTTCACCGTTTTGTTTTCTTTTTTTTTATCGCGTTTATAATTATGTTACGCAATGAACAATGTTACCGAATATAGAGCTTAAGTTTGGTTAACATAAGTTCATTAAGATGGCAAAAAAGAGATACTTTAATTAATAGACATTGTTAATTGTACGCTTGTCGTCAGGCAATTAGCGGATGAAACGGAGAATTTAAATTGCCGGTTTTAATTTCGTTGCTGCCCGTAAGCGTCCAGTTCAAATCTCATAGTTTTTGGACCTCTTTATGGGTTTCGTGAACTCGCCCATTCTGAGTCTCTTCGAGTTCCTCATGCAACTATTTGTTGTTGTTATTACTTTTTTTTTCTTTTCGTCGTTTATTTTTGTTATTTTAATAACGTATCTATCTCTCTTTCTCTACAAAACAAAAAAACAAAAGAAATGGTGAGGTCGAAACGGTGGAATTTTTCACTCCGCTCTTTTGTTGATTTTTTTTTCTTCATGTTGTCTTATATCTTCTCGTCGTTTTATTTCTGTTTCCTTCTTCTCCAGCTCTGAAACGCACGCTTTTAATTAACGTCCAGTATTAAGTCGGACGCGAAACAATGCGGTTACATAAAGCAATTACACGGCCGTGTCCTTTTAACTGGACATTCAACTACTTAATAATCAATAAATATGCGCGTTTCCATTCCGATCGGAATCCAATAAATCACATCGGCATCTTAAGTTGCCTCCACAAAAATATCCTAAACGTTTCTCCCTTCCCCCTTCCGACCGAATTCCTTCAGCGTCAAGTGCACGAAGTACAGTAACCTTAATGGCCTTTCGGAAACTGAAAGAGACGTGCAAGTCCGGTCCACAGCACCTAATCTCTTGTACTTGTCTCTACCTTTTAAATTTAACTAAACACACATCATCCAACCATACCTAAAAGTTAATTAAACAATTAGAAACTAGTCAATAATTAAACAAATATTCTATATTGTAGTCAATAAATAAACGGTTGCGAAATATGTTGCAATGAAGATTACATATGCATGGAAACGAAACAAAAATAGCTCTTCTCCCACTTGCACATCCCTCGTTGTTTTCGTTGAGGCCGAATCGTGTGTGCCTTTAATTTTATGTGTGAAACATTAAAATGAGAATAAAACCGGCACGTTCTGCCGAGCTTACGAAACTCGCATATGTCCGGTCGTCTCCTCTGTGTCTGCCGTCTGCCACAAATCCTCGCGATCCATCAACAGCATCATCATCGCATCTATTTTTGGACGACCCAAACGCACAATTAAATTCGTTCGAAAAACACAACCGATACCAAAGCATAAACCGTAAACTCCTCTCCAACATTTACAAAAAATCTATCTCACAGCAATCGCCAAGATTAAATTAGGTTTACGAAGCGCCAGATGCGATTCGTAGCGATTGTTAAGACATAATGTAATAAAAATAAATCCAATTTTCGAGTTACCATTAACATTATTACTGGCCCATAGCCAAAAATAAAAAAAAATTGTTGATTAGATGATGAAATCGAATTGAGATCAATCAATTCACGTCGGTTATTAATTCATTGGAAATGCAACGCCGGAAATTGCTAATACATTTATTATTGGATTTCCTCAAGGCGAATCCAAGACTGTCCTTGACTTGTTTTTTTTTCTTTTCGTGTGAGTACGAGGGGGGTATTTTAACGGCTCCCCAGGTGGAAAACTAAAATGAAAAGCGCTCAGCTCAATTATTTTAATTGCCTTGTGATTTACTGCTTTGTAATTCAAGTTCTTTCTTTCGTTTCCCCGTATTTTTTTTTTTCATTTTATTTTTTTGTGGACAAGTGCTGCAGGTCATCTCTCTGTCTTTCGGGTGGATTGAAGATGCGTGCGGGAAGAAAAAGGTTAGCAGCGGAGAGGATTTGAGTTCGTGCTGGAACTCGCGTTTAATATTCAATATTTTACCTAACGGTCGACCAGATCGAAGTGGGTTATGAACTTGTGACCCCATGGCGACTACCTCGATTCGTTTCACCAATAGAAGGGGGTTGCTTATCTTTTAACTGCAATTACAAACGCAACTTACAACAGATATTGTATACGGTTTCATTTGATCTTAACAAATTAATATTGTAGTATGGTTTAGCATTCGGTTTTGGCGTGCTAACGTAATTAAATTTTGATTCCATTAGAAAGTGCTTATTTGATTATATCGTAATTTTATCGTTAATTAGGCAAATTCAATATGTTTCCTTATTTGGTGTTGTTTATGAATAAAAATTAAGTGATTAATGATTAAAACCTCGCCACCTTGCTATATAAAAAAATCCTCTCTGAATGTTCCTGCTTCTAAATCTGTAGAACACAATACATTTAGACAAAAATTATATCTCTAAAGGTATTAAAATTCTTAAAAAGCGTTGGAAAGGTATCATTATTTTGATTTTATAAAATGTTATGTATTTCGTTCTAGTTTAATATTATATAATGTTTGCTTAAAAGCTAAAACATTATTAGCGTAACTCATAAGCCAAATGAAATAAATGCATGCAAAGTATGTAAGTTTATTTTTTTTCTGCAAAATGTCAAATTTGTAAATCAAACGTGATCCGGTTTTGGTGTGCGAGTAAAAGCGAGATTATCGTGCATTCCAGTGCAGAACCAAAAAAATGTCATCATCCATTTATTCATTTTAATTAGTTCCCTAGTAGTCGCCCCATAAACTGGGCATTTAAATGTTAATAGTTTTTAGTGGTTCTTATTTACTAGTTCGCTCCTGCTTCAACCTGTTAAATTCGTTGTTCTTGCAGTTGTTAGGAAAGAGAGAGCGAATGAGTGAGAGAGAGAAAGAGACTGCGATCTCTGAGGTCTTTTGTAATTAACAAGTTTTCTCGATTTAAACCGTAACTCTTGTAGCCATAATTAATGGTCTCATTCAAGGTCTGGCACAGAGACCAGAGCGAAGCACGTTTTTAAAAGTTACCAGAGGAGATCTATTTATAATTACGCTACGTACGTAGCGTAGCGTACACCGTCTTATCGAAGATAAATTTAGATCTTTTAAAATGTGCAACAACGTCTTCGCCTCCTTCTCCCTTCTGCATTTTCACCTCTTCTTCTTCTTCTTCTTCTTTGCGCTTCGAAAACAAAACACCTCGGAGAAACAAATGAGCGGAAAACATAACCAATTGCTTCGTTCATTGTTCGGCAATAATTCGGTTTATCTGGAGGATCTTCAGGGATCATCTCAAACGGTGATCTAACATTTATAAATATTAATGAAACATGCCTTGTAATGGATATGTACATGTTGGTTACACATTGGAAACTCGAGAAGACCGAGAGATGGTTTGACGCTGATGAGGAGGACAGAGACAGAGGCGAACATCTCATCATATTATAGTGTAATAATATAATACGGGATAAGATAAAGAACCGGACGAAATACCGAGAGGAATTGACCATTAGAGAAAACAACGAGTCGTGTCGTACTTTTTTTCTTTCTTTCTTCTTCTTCTTGTCTGTTTTTTGTTTGTTTGGTGAACGTATAGGAACCGTTCAATTAATTGAGAAATATGCCTAGTTTAATCTTCGAGAACGAGAGAGAGATTATCTCTTACCTTTTTTGTTCCAATCAAATATTGTAAATAAGAAGGCAGCAGTAAGGATAAATAAAAGAGAAAGAAGAAGAAAACAAACAAAAATAACAACGAAACACGATGTAAACTGAGCTATTAATTATCGGAATTACAAGGATTCGTTTTCTGTTTTAATTCGAATGCCAATATGAAAGGTTGCCTCGAAGTTCAATTTGAGACGACAATTAAGTGTTATTTACAATCACTATAATTTCCATCTATTAATATTGACCAAAAAGCTTTTGAAAAATGTGATATATTTCTGAAACAAAGTGATTTCCGAAATTCTAAACTATTTCGAAACTAATTATTTATTTTTAAAGTTATATTTTTTTTATTTTTAAAATGTCAGAACTATATATCAATATTGATTTACGAGGTCATAAATTTTATATAAAATTTCAGATTAATTATAAAAAAATTATTCTCATTTTAAATTCCATGCAAATTATTTTTATATATTTTGTAAATGTCAAACTTAATTTACAAATCTTGAAATAGTTTTCTCTCTTAAAATCGATTAATTCATATAATAAATTAGTTTTTGAAAAAAAAAAGAAGTTAAACCGGATCAATAATTTAATGATAACTTTATTATATAAAAAACGTTCATCGAATGGAAACAAATATAAATTATGTTGATTGTTTTTGTTACAAGATTAAAGTTAGGATTAAAGTGTAATTTGATGTTTATAATTAATATACATATTCTATCTGCATGTGTGTATGAATGAATGAACGCGTAAATGACGAAATTATCCACAGGGATGAGTAAGTAATATTGAATTAAGCAATTCGTTATTATTGTGGGCAATTAAAAGTGAGTTCTGACCCCTCGATATTGACCTCATCACTGCACCATACATACATACACACGCGACAACTGGTGCATCTGTTCCCATCAAACCATGAAAACAACTTAACGACGTGTTTCTAGTTTTCCTCCCATCCACGAAACCTTTTCCAATTACCAAGTGTGACGCAACATTTGGGCAGATGATCGTCAATCCAACAGATTAACTGTACAATTCCTGAGTAAATGAATGATTTCCAAAAAAAAAAAAAAATCTCAAACATGAAATCACGAATAAAATGTGTGTGTAAATGCAGCATAATATTTCGAGTCACGCTTCGGACAGTTTGTTAGTGTGTTCTTCTTCGGCCAGTGTTTGTTTATGTCTAACGCCATTTGTTTGTGTACTGTAGCTCTTGTTGTGTGTGCATGTGAATGTCAAATGCGGAAGTACACGAAGCTACAAATTAGCAATCAATTTGCGTCTGTTTGCGAATTGTTATGATACGTCGATAAGAATTTAATGGCTGTTATTCGTCCCTAGTCTCGTCGCTTGACTTCACATAATTGGCGCAAATATATTATATATATAGAAGCATGCATCGAGGAAGAGGAACGAAGAATCCGATAGGAGAATACAGTTAATGCACCAATCTGTCGGGACACAGGATATTTTCGGAACGGAACAGGAGGCAGCCGAGAAAAATAGATACAATTTTAATTCAACAAAAAAAAAATATATATATGAAACAAACACCGACCAATTAAGTCTTTGGACGCACTTTGAACCCCCGGTCAATTAAGCTTAATTAGATCTTCTCTGCAAAGTTCAATTTACATGCGCGACTCGCTCATTCACATCGCAATTCAGGATATGGGGAGAAAGAGGAGAGTTCTTTTATTTATTTACTCATTAATAATTTTTTTTAGAGAGGATTCCGCGAAAAGCCACCATTCGTAATTTCATCAGGCACTCGCATATGCCGAGGAAGCAGACGGGCGAAGCTTTCTAATTCCGCAAAACCGCTGAATGGGAAACGTTTCTGTACACAAAAATTTTGTTTTCACAGCAAATATGTATTGGTCTATTTCGATGTCGAAAATTAGCAAAAATTATATTGAAATTGTGAATGTTTCATTTCTCAGTTTTCTAAATCAGTATCCAAAAGATATTAATTAGTTTTAGTCACGATACCAAAGAATATTGTATCAAGTGCTGAAGAAACGCGTGTTGATTTGTACAATCATTTGAAGATTAGATATAAACGGTGAATTAATAAAGTCATCAAAATGAATGAAAGGAGACGAATTATGTTGACCCGAATGTGTATGAAACAAGAAGGAGGTAAACAATAAAAAAAAATCGAATGAAGTAAAACCGTGAGAAAAGTTTGCTTTAGCCGCTTATCCCGATTATCTCCGAATCCGCCCATCCCAGCAGCTTCTCTCACTCTCTGCCCCCTTTCAATCTTCCACTTTCGTTGTGTCCTTTTGTTTGTCTCCGTCTCAATGAACGGACGGAGTGGCATTGTTGCCGGCCGGCCGGAATTGCTGGAATATTTCGAGTCTGGACTTTTAACGAAATGCAGCGCCGTCGGATGGAAACCGAAAGTCAATTATATTAAAATTAATTGGGTGAAATGACGAAAAATAAATGAGCGAGAGAATACCGAATGGGTAAACCGGGTGCATGAGGATCGCCCGGAATTTTCGGTCGGAGGACGTTAATTAAACAAAAGCAGATAAACCGACTGGAGGGAAAAAGGGGAAACGTAAAGAACGATACTTATTTATTTATTTATCTTCTCTTGTGGAATTAATTGCGATCCGGATGACACATTCGATTCGAGCGAGGTGGATCGTCGTTCATCCGGTACCAATTAAAGATTTGAAGAAGAAAAATATATATATATAAAATGTTTGTGAAGAAAACAGTGGATAAATAAACGGTTATTTACGATGATGGCATTCCATATTTCATCGATGCGATACATTCTGTAGAAAATAGTAAATGTAGTATGCAAATGAGCGGATCGAGATATCCGATGAGGATCCGCTCCGCTCCTCTACCAGTGAATGGATGCTTGGCTTCGCCTATTTTGAGGCTGTCTCTTGACCCCCCGACTCTCATCCTCGTAAATACGAAATTATGGAAATTACGGAATGCATCGAAATTTATTATTCACACATTCACCTCGGACCAGTGGAAAGAAAAAGGTGGAGACGAATGTAATAAGAAACACTTACCGAGGAATATATAAATAAATAATCTTTAACAGTTTTGCAGCTAACACTGGAAAATGAGTAATAATAAACGTAATTTCAGTATCGAGAAGAGAAAAAAAACTACGTACATTCCGACTTGTTTTGGATTAGGTTTAATTATGTTAGAGATTACAGTAAGCTTGGAATTAACGGCTGCACCAATTTATTAACATAATTATGTTTTCATATTTGTATATTTCTTGATGGGAACAAATGTTGTGTTGTTGTTATACAATAATTAAGTTACTATTTCGTTCTTATATTATTATATTAATAATAAATTTAAAAAAAAAAACAATAATTGAATATTCAAATTTTACGTTACGATGGAGATGTATGCGAAGTTAATGCGTCCATAAATTATAGATCTGTCGAGTGGTTAATCACTAGACGTTCCACGTTATTGAAACATTAACGTGTACAGTTAACTGCCAAAAAATACCATTTACCAACAATGAGAGCCGCTGTCCTCGTCATCCAATCGCATCGTACGTAGTCATTTTTTTTTTCATCCTCTTCTCATCGTCTCGCTCTTTACAGATGATGAGAGAGTGAAATATGTTTGAGTCATGATTCGGTGATTAATTTCCTGGATTGCTTTCGCGTATACATATTGAACCGTGTAATTATTAAATGATCTCGTATGGAAATTAATTGCTTAATGAACAGTGCAGAATCATCATTAGGCAGTTGGAACGATCGATTCGTTATATTTGTTGTTGGAAGCCGTTCGGTTTTTGTTTGCGGACCGTTAAACAGCTAATTAAAAGTGCCCGGACCCGGAACGGGGATCCTCTAGCAATTGCTGACCTGTCAATTACGCGCGCGTCAAAAGCTTTTGCCCTTTCCTCCCTCCTTTAACTGCCAATTAGGATCACCTGTCAAAAGCGTGTCGAAAGTTTTGGGTCTCGGTTAAATGGTGCGAGCGACAACGTTTCCTGTCAATTACACCAAAAATTGCTTTACATATTGTGACCCCAGCAATTAAACACTGTAATACCATTCAATTACAACTTAAACACACGCTTTTAAACCTATCCTTACATATTTTACCATAATTACTCTGGGAATTAGCTGCTCGTTAATTAAAAGAAAATATAATGCTCTTTTTTTGTCTGGAATACATTTACCTGAATCTACTTCCTCGTGCTCATTGTCTTAAGAACATCTCAGTTTCATAAGACGTATTTCCAACTAATAATTCACATTCTAAATTATGATACATTTTGGTATTTGTTCTACAGCTTAGACTGTTAAACGACGGATATCGTTCTAAATTTAGATTAACTAATTGAAAATTCCTTGTGGATCATTCCTCACATTAGATTGTATTGTTTATCTTAAGCTATGAATGTGCAGGAAGTGTGTGTTTACGAAGATCATGTAATTAGAAATTGTTGCTACGGTTATCTTTATACGTGTTTGTAACGAGAGTTATCGTCGAGATGGTCGTAATTTTAGCGATGGGAAAGGAGGATGATGGCAAAGTTTAGCACCTGTTCGCTCGGTTTGTTTTGTCGAGAGGTTCGTTTTATTTGAGCTCAGAAGAGCAAATGCAAATGTGAGTGGTGTTTGGCGGAGGCGAATGTGAGAGGCGCAAATACTCGAGATTTTCTTTTGAAAGACGCGTATTGGAAAATGTGTTAAGACACTCGACACTCTCGTCGTACGGACTGCAAATTTGTTTGTCGCGCAATAAAATAATGAAAGGATGAAATAAAGGACGAGCAGCATTTACTTCGCTTTCGTTTCATATGTCCAGCCTGTTTATCTTAGCCTCGTCTTCTTCTTGATCATCGCTTCGCTTTGTCTCGCCTCGCCACCACCACCATCACCGACTTTAGTTGGGCAATTAAAATGGGCCCAACGTGTAATTTATTAGAGGCGATTCATTATATAAAAGTTTTCTCGATAAAATCATCCGAGTTATTTTAATTAAAAGTTTTTTCGGTGCCCCGAAATCGAGCGGTCCACACAAACTTATTGGCTCTGGTCGGGTTTCGGGATTTACTCTTACAGACAAAGGTGGACATGGGCATGGGTATGGACCTTTGCTCGTGGTGGGCAACGAGCGATCACATACCACTGGCCGCCTCAGTATTTTGCACCACCCGTCGATCTCTGCTCTGCGCCTTTCGGTTCTCATCCAATTAAACCAGCTGATATTTAGTTTATTGTTGAAACCTGATTTCGTACACCTCGGCATACCACGAGAGCCCCCAGACAACACACAAAAATCCACCGACACGAAGAATAGCGTCCCGCAGATAACTAAGAATTTCGCATATTTCTGCTCTCTTTCTTCACCACCATCCAATTAATTCAACTCAAATTCGTTTCAAAATTATAAATATACTTGTGCAACAGCTACAAACTTATTAATAACTATGATAATATCGATATACGATGCTACACATTTTGAGATTCGAATGTGCTGTAAATATTAGTAGATAGAAGTCGCTGGATGTTCGCGATCTTTTGCCACAATTAACAGGTATTTATAGCCGTGCCCGATCAATTCCGCTCCAGCTCCAGTATTGCGCTTAAACAGAGAAATCGGTGTACACAAAGGACTACCTAAAAATAGGACTAAAAACTATCGAATCATCGAACCGCGCTTCTCTTACCTTAAATACAGCGCTCCTATTAATAGCAACATCCTATCTAATCAACAAGTTATGAAAATGTGCAATTATTGCATCAGAAAGAGAATGATAGCTGAACTCGAAACAAGTTAAAATAAATGTATTGAAAGAAATGAAGATAAGATGGAATTTGAATTGGAATTTGAGCGAACGTCAATTTGTGAGAGGAATATTGAAACTGTTTCAAGTCGATAAATCTGGAGGAGGATATTTTTTCCGATGCTACTAAAAGAAAGCGTCTTTGAAATGTCTCGCATGAGATCGCATAATAAAATTAATACAGGGGATGGATGGGAAAGGATCGGCGTTTCTTTCTCGTCGTGCTGCCAATGTTGGCAGCTTGTCCGAAATTAATTCAGCACATTATATAACTCGGCTAAGGCAAAAAAAAAGACAAAAGCATCAACAGCAGGGGAAAGAAGGATGCTAAGTTTGGGAGGACCCGAGAAAATACGATTATTACGCACAGCAACGCGGATAAATAAAGGTTGTCGATGATGGCGCGGCGGTAGGAGAAGGACGAGGTCGCTCCTAATAAATAAAAATCACCGTCGCATTCCGTTCCATCAATGGCAAACATTACTTTTTATTTCATCGATCATAAAACGACAATTTATTGACTCAACTCAAATTCTAATTCATTATCGCAGGCAGCGGAAGAATATAAAAAAGTAAAAATGAAGTTGAACGCCGTAATGGTAGGAGGCAAAAGATGGAAAAGAAAACCGTCGAGTCCGAAGAAAAATCATTAATTTTTATTGCCTGAAAAAGAATGAAGGAAAGAACGAATCCATCGCGGGAAAAAAAAAAGAGTAAAAGGGAGAGGAAAATACGTCGGCCGACGCAATGAGATTTATTTGACAGCATTCGTCATTTGTCTCCGAGCGAAACTTGAACTATGAAACGAATAAAAGTAACCCCAGCGCGTTAAATCTATAGAGGACTTTAACGTCGACGTTAAGACGATCAGTTTGATTTGACGGTTTGCCTATCGGACTATTGTTAGATTGTCGAGAGGATGGTGATGCGACAAATGAGAGGAGTGCAGGAAAGTGCGCGTGGAAATTGAGAGAGGAGAGGTTTTCCTGTATTTGGGCGCAAGGTCTCCACCATAAAAGCGAGTTTCTTTCATTCTGACAACTTAATGGTGGCTGACGTAGAAGGCAGTGGCGCTTAAAACCAGCTTCCAATTTGAAGGAAAAACGAGAAGAAGATGAGAAGGAAAGGAGGAAATAATGGAACACCCATAAATAAATAAACGATCGGTTGCGGCGAAGGAAACGAGGGTAAAATACGGCCAATTAAATTAGTCTTTTAATCGTTTCGTGTTTCTGTAAATAGTTAATAGTTGGAGGATCGGGGTCAAAGTTTGTGAACTGGAGAAATCCGAGACTTTTTCTCGGAAACTGAGGCTCTTAAGTGTGCTCTAATAACAATGCCCCGGCGTTTTCTCCTTGCGTCGAGCAATTTGTTAGCTCTTCTCCTTTAGAGAACGAAACGCATGAAGAAGGAAAACGGGCGATGATGCTCTGCTTAGAAATTATTACGGACACGAAAAAAAAAAATACCGCACGCAAACTGAGAAAAAAAGTAACAACTACAAAAGAATTGCGATCCAACGTCATTATTGTCAGCGTAAGGTGAATCTGTCAAAGAAGCTTTCTCGTTTGACCCTTGCCGTGTGCGGTTTACGGGGTCGCTGGAACAGTTAGAGAAGAAGAGAGGCCGAGGAGGATGGGTCGTGCCCGATTCGCGTTTCCGTTCACTTCGAAAATCCAAGCCGAAAAATGAAAATTGCAAGAGAAAAAGCAAAGCTTTTACAATTTTCAACGATGAAAATAATAATTAACATCACATGCAAATTTATAATTATATAAGAGTTTATGTTAACTTAATTTATTGCTGTTGTAAGTAATAAATGGTAAGCAATATAACTGTTGCATTTGCTAATGTCACGGTTGTATCGTATTAGGTTATTATTATTAAATTGTTCTTTGTTGTGTTCCCATGGCTTCTGAAGAGTAACGGAAAGAGCTCAAATTTCGGGAGTTAATTTTGCTTTACTGTTACCATCGCTCTTAGAAGACCGGACAATTGTCCCGATTATATGGTTGGCATAATTCATACGCGGGTCGTTCCCCGGTTGAATTCTAAAAGACTTCTTGGAAGCAACTCGAGGATAGCAGACCTATTAATTATATGCTCTCTTCCACAATATTCCGAAACACCAGCTCAGAAGTCGTGAACTCTGCATACTCAGAATGTCTTCCGGATTAGCACCGCGCGAGAGATATTCGGTATCTCCTGCCATTTCCAATCAACCTAAGTTGGTTGAGAAGATGAAAGAAAGAAAAAGAAACGCCTGGTGCGTACTGCAGCATTGTGATCGTTTCTTCACGGAAAATCGTGCGTTGTTTTTTTTTTAATCGACACCGATTTCGATGGCAATTTTATGCTGGATTTAAGAGTGGTTTAATAAGTTAATAGGCATCGGGGGGAAGGAATTTCTGGAATTCTATTTTTAGGCACGTCTGTGACATCTCCAATGAAACATGACTTTCAAATTAAATCGTAAAAACGACGATTGTTCATGCGCCATTCAATTTTGTGGGAAAACTCGCCGCGCCGCTTGTCCTGTTCTTTTCTTCGCTACTTCTCTTCTTTTCTGTCTTCTTAGTTTGTTTTTTTTTTTGCTGTTGTTCTCGGTTTGTCCACCGTTTCTTCGCTCGCTTCTTCATCGCCACATTACGAAATTGAATTAAAGGAAGGTCTCTTTTTGCCGCTCGACTACGCTTTTGAATATAGAAAACCGTTCGAGGCGTCTTCTTCTTGCGTCTTCTGAGAGATTGGTATCACACGGACGAGGAGAAAGAAGGTGGAATGATGGGCTCATTGCTATGCCGGACCATGGGCCTCCATGTACACATAGTGTGTTTCAATAAGTAGCGTTCGGGGACGGCCGTTGAATAACTTACCGAAAAAATCCCACACTAGAGAAGCCCACCGAAAAACCACGATACTAATTAACAATGACCATCGAGTGAAGAAGAAAAAGTAATCTGTACAGGAAACACAGGACCTGAAATGCTGATGATGATCATGGTATTTGCAGGAATTGATTGCGTTCCGAGTCATGCTGGATAGGTGATTGCATCGCGCAGCGAGTACGTTATATAAATTACTGTACGGAGGTTTAATAACGTAACGTTATTGTAACTACTGTTAACTGGCGCGAGAAGCGAGAGGAACTTTATGGGAAAGTCGCTTTTAGGAGGCGGAGGTGGATGGAAAAGGAATTTCGAACATAAATTTTAAAACTCTCTCAATAATATTCGTTCCGTCCGAAGCGGCGGCCCCAAAGTCACGTATTCCTCTTATTCTTTCACCCTTCTTTTTTTCTTTTCACGGCCAAGAAGAAATTGCATTTAATATATATTAGTTGCAACTCCTTCTTCGGATCGGATTGCCGCGCCGCGAAAGAGAGTGTACGGTGAAATTGGAATTTTATGCAGCATCCATTAAGTTTTAGATTTATGTTTCGCGACGATGACAGCCAAAGTAACCAAAGTTAATTTTTGAATGTTCTTCGGCGCAGAGACACTCACACACGCACACATACACGCCGATGCTCGGTACACTCATCAATTATGCATGAGGTCCCGAAATGTGTGTTCCCATTCATAAAAATTTTCATCGCCAACTACTTTGGCGAGTTTCTGCTTCTTCGCCTTCGGGTCCCAGGGGGAGCAGTCGGAGGAGGCGAGCTCGAGGAGGAGCAAAAAGAGGAAAGAATGCGGTTTAAATTAATAAAAAGGAAGGAGACGCGACCGCGCGTCCTCTTCCCGCATGAATACTAAATAATAAATGTGAAATTCATTCAATAAATTTATCACCTTATAAATATATTTAGTGGTTAGTGCCCTGCCTTCGTGAACAGGTAAGCCTCCTTCGAATCCAGGACAATTGACTTTTAAATCATCGATGAGTCGAATACCTGCATCCAACCACTAATTACAAATCGTTGTTTGTTTTATCCTCACCCTCGCGCAAGGAAATCATTTCCAGTCGTGGCTTTTCTCACAGACCTCTTCAGATGTTCCAGTGATAACAGCTCAAGAACACTCGACTTGAGGTAGGTTAAACCACTGATAAAGACTCTCATCTGGTCTTCCTCCTCTGTCTCATTTGCTTATTTATTTTACTTCTTTTTTTTTTGTTGGTGTTATTCGTCTCTCCTTTCCTATCGCAAATTGTGTAACCCACATTTATGGTTGTTGCTCGGTTTCTGCCTCTGCTTCTGTTCCTCGTTCCGTGGCCCCCTTAGGGCGATGCAGGGTTTGGCTACCTGGCACAACCTGAAACACGGAGAGCAACAGCAAGAACGGCGCCTCGTGGAACGGTAGCGGCCCTCAGGGTCTCTGCGCTCTGCTCACGCCACGCATTCATCATCAAAACACTTCTTTCTCCTACACTTCCTACACACTACCAAATAAATACACATCAACAACAGAACAGAAGACATCATACAATAAAAGCGAAAGTATTCTTCTCCGCTTACTTTTACATCCCAAATTTATTACCGATCATCCGCCTGCCTTACATTCACTCATCCGAATTTGGAATGCTCTACAACATTTAATTTATGAGCACTATCATTTGAGCAGTATTTATAGCACCATCAATTATAAATATACATATATAAATTAGTAGAAACTAAATATCATATATTATGTAATCTTTTCTTTCTTAAATCCTGTTAATAAGCATTAAAAGTTAGTTGATAAATCTTATAAAAATATAGTTTTTGATACATTTTCTGATGAATATTTTGATTCATTTGTACGATTACTTTATGTTATAAATATAGCAAGTCATGATGTTTATACATTTGTTGTGTCTTAAAAAGCTGTTACGAATATAGAACACAATCCTATAGATTCTTTAGATAGATATAAAAAAATATAAAGCAAAGTAGTAAACGGCTTCTGATCAAAGCGAAGAAGACCGTGTGGAAGTACGATTCCATTTGAAAAAAAAAAACACGTAATGTATCAAGACTCGTAACAAATTTATTGAAAACATTTTTTGGATGATCGTCCTTTGCTTCGCTTCTTTTACATGTTTTTCATCTTTTTTTTTTCGTGATGCTGTTATTTTATGGTTGGACATTTTATTAATTTAGGAATTATTTCCGCTCATTTTACAGTCCGCTTCTTTCGGCCGCGAGACCATTTTATGCCGTATTATACAATAAAGTTCTTGTCGAATCATCGACACAATCATCTCGTTAGATGATGATAGTTTTTTTTTCTTCTTCCACTTCTTCGTTCCGTCTTCACTTCGTCCACCTCCACCTCGGAAGGTTTCTTCTCATTTTCTTGTCGCTCTCAAGAATCCGATATCTAAAATTATACGAATCGAAAATTCCGTGAGAAACTAATACATCTTTCTCTTTCTGCATTGCGCACTCTTTGGTCGTATTACAATATCGTTGCATTTTACTTGAGAAAAACGTTTACGGATTTCAAAATCCAGGTTACGGACGTTCGTTTGATTGACAAGCAATTTGAAATATGTAAATGGTGTTTCGTTGCGCGCTTTTCGGCGGCTCACGAAATCCCGCCTGAATCAATCAGAGAGCTGCAGTAAAATAAAGAATAAATAAATAAATAAATGGAATGAAGTACGGTCGAGTGTGTGTGTGTGTTCGATTAAAAACTCATCCGTCACTGGATTTACAAATCGAATTCGACACATTTACAGCGGATAACCATTTGTCAGGAGTGGTAAAATATGTTGACGGGTACGGAGATGGGGCAACAAGCGGTAAAACACAAGGCCGAAGTGCCATGGGGTATAATAGATGGCGCTCTCGTCCGTCCTAATGAAATTTGATTGCCATTGACAGGTGATGGATGATTTCTGTCGTGCCAACTTAAAAACCTATACATCCTGCGACCATCAGAAACGCGTATCCGTTTATACACTAGTCCGTCCTATTAGCTAATACTTCGTAAATTAGGCACTGCATTAATTTCACATAAACATCTATATGTATATGGCTTTTAATTATTGCTACATGTTTATTCAAGATGATGGATGAGCTTTCTCGTTGAAACTAAATTTTTATCCGCAAGACAAATGCCAGTCATGACTTATCGATAATTTTTTTTTCACGCTTTAATTAGTTAAAATCATCTCATATTAATTTGGCGTGATCCATCATAGACTATGTTGATTGAAATAATGGTAAGAAAATACTTATACTTTTATTGTTACAATTTGTTTGTAATTAAATTCTGTAAAATTAATTAGCCAAAACTCCTATTTTTCCACATTCAATGTTAATTAACTTTACGTGATAGTTACTTTTGTAATGTATGAGTGTATGTTATTTTTTTGTAAACATATTTCTTCTGGTTGTGCTTCTTTAATGGTCGATGCTGTGAGGTCTTAATTGCTTAATGTACACGTGTTTTAGTATGGTGCTCTTCGTGTGTGTGTGTAAGTAAGAAGGCATGGGAAAGTCAAGCATCCTCGGGCTAGGAAGAGTTAAGAGCCGGGGTCCCAGTCTTAATCGATCCGACGATCAATAATCGATGCGATTCAATTAAATTGAGGAAACGTCACTGTCGATAACTTAATGGTCTTCGCCGAGGAACGCATTAGAAGCAGCGAAGATAAATGCATTTTCATCACACACGATCCGGAGGAAAAGCTCTCTTCCATGTGCTCAGCATTCTCTCTTCATTGCTTGATTTTCCTTCGTCCTCGCTTTCCTTTTCTCTCTTTTTTTTTTTTTGCTTGTCTTCGGCCCAATTAAAATTGGAGACAGGCACAAGCGGGAGCTGTCAATTACACAATGTCGCCAATTGGAAATCCGCAGGGACCCCGATCGATCTTCAATGTTTATGCGATCTCTTCCCACCGCGTTCTCGTCGTTATCTGATAGATTAAGTAATTAATGTTTGCTCTGACTTTTTCTCTCTTGGGTCTCTCTTCCATCGGCTCGCCGCATTCTCTCCACCATCGCATCATTAATGGAATCTTTATGAGAGTGTCAATTTTCTGATTGTATATCTAACAAGCAAGAGCAGTCCAGACGGGATCGCCTCCAATGGTAATTCCGTCGTCGTCGTGGACTCAAAGCCGAAGCAAAATGTCCTTTATAAATATATTTATATAAGTATAAATAAACAAATTTAAACTGAATTTAATTCCGTTTTCAACTTGAATAACCGAAGCTTGAAAGTAGCTTGCTCTGAAGGGGTTTTAGCGCTCGCTTTAAGTAGTCTTGATGTGTTAATAATAATGACAAAAATGGGATGATGAATGTGTTTGACGTGAGAATGCAATAATTTCGAGCGTGCATAATAACAGAACGACATCGGCGCTGCAGCCGCCGCCGCTGCTGATAATGATGATGATGATGATGAAGAGATGATGACGATAATACGATGATAATATAAACATAAAGGGACGTTAAATCTCGACACGAGGAAAGCGGTGGATCTCTTTCTTCTCCTTCTCTCGTTAGGGGCGACGAAAATCTCCAGAGTCACGTCGGTAAATGAAAATAAAGACCCACCGAATACCACAAACAATGGGGCAATTTCACCTCGCCGAAAATTGCTCATTAACTCTCGGTGGATTTAATTCCTTTGATTAATAAAGAAGGGAAGCGCAGATTGCTCCTTTTTACCTGGGCCTCTTCGAAACGAACGAAAGACAAGAACATAAACAAAACGAGAGAAGAAACGAAAAATCAGCCCCACGAAAATGGAGCGGGACGGAGAGTGAATGCAAAAAGGGGGGAACTGGTTTTGCGTGAGTCTTTTTAAGATCAACAACTTTATGCAAAGGCCATATTAACAATTCCTCTCCTCATCTTCTCTCCTTCGTGCTGTGTTGTATGCAGCAGCTTCTCCACCTCCTTCTCTTCTTGTTCTTCGGCTGTTGGTTCGGTGTTTCGTGACGCTAAGGCCAAATGAATTAATAATCATCAAAATCTACTCGACTCTACTCTCTGCAGGAGAACGAAGATAGCAGCAGCAACGAACCTCTGGTCGTCATGAGAAGGAAAGAGCAAGAGAAAGAGCACAGAACCTCCGCTTCCACTCTGCGTCCCGTCCCTTCTGTACACTGGATTTTCTAAATTATAGCGCAAAAGCCATGGGAACAAATCTGTTATAATTAACATACGCCTCCTTCTCCTCCCCATCTTCTTCGCATCTTCCACCACTCGTTCTTTATTATTATTTTCATTCCGATTCATTCACCTCAAAACTGTCCAAACGCACGAAGATTATTTATCTTCAATCACCAATTAAACTTCATCCAAACTCCTCACTTTCGTCCACTTAATACTCGGTTACAACAACTTCAGAATTACTCGCTACTCCAGTAATTTTCTTACTTAATCCATATTTAATTTAAGTATCAAGAACCAATATTATCTACATACAACTACAATCAATTCTCAAACAATAAAAACTATATTTCATTTCAAATAAGTGCAAGTCTCAACAAATATTATTTTATTTTAGTAATTAAGTTCAAAACCTATAAACTTTATTAAGCAAATCAAATTTTACGAAAAAAATAATGATATAAATAGTTATATATTATTTTAAACTAAAAAGCGTATGATTTTGATTGATTGATTTTTGACGATCAAAGTAATATTTAATGTGTGAGAAAACAGAAAGTTAATCAATGTTAGTTAATGCAGTGTTTCTGAAGTACCCGAAATTGTTGCTGATCATCTTACCAATTTCGAAACTAATTTACTCCTGTTTTGTTTTCGTTTAACATTCTTGCTTCAATTAGTAAACTCATTAAAAATGGGCGAAAAGAGGTTTGTAATGAGGCCTGATCTGTTGTTAATCAGGTGGACTCCTGATTGTTTGCTCTCTCCTCTATCCCGAAATAAGTTTTCAGAGGTTGTTTTTTGTTGTTGTTTCTTGATGTTGTTTTCTTTTTGGCAGGTAATTAAAAGCGATGTAAATTGATTCTGGAGACGTATTGAGTTTCATGAAATATGAAGTACAGTTAGTAGTGCTATGTGTTTGTGTGTCTGAGTACAGGGGGAAGGACGGAGGGTGGAGAGCGAGGAATGTGTGTACTCAGGTGCTGCTGGCTCTGGCTCTTGTCTTTGCAGAGTTTCACACTCTCCGACACATTTCTTGCCTTGCGTGTGTGTGTTTGTATGTATGCTTGTATGTGTAAGTGAGTACACACAAGGTTTTCCAAGACTAGTTCTTTGCAGAATAAAAATAATACGACTTTCCTTATTACCTTATTTTTTTATTTTCTTCTTGTATCGGATTTGAATATTTCTAACGGCTCGGACTGCTGGCTCTCGTCGTCTCCGTTTTCCTTTTATGCGGCTGGACGTTTACCAACAACCAGCTAGCTACAAGAGCAAAGAGACCAGCGTCTAGACTCGCGAACGGCTCGTTGCTATAATAATTAAAACCAGTCAATAATCAGGTCAATGAGATTCCCACATTAATTCAATAAATCTTACATAACGTGATTTTGTTTGAAACGCGAAGAAAACGAAGATGAATGCAACAGCAAACGGACGGTGAATAGAAGAGGATGTGCATAAACCGTTCAACGATGAGCTGGTAATGAGAAAATTACTGTTGTTGGCATCGGCGAAAGAAATTTGACATTTTTTCCTTTTCTTTCTTCCTCCGCCGTACGCGCGTTGATGTGGCACTCCAACTTTGTGTAACGCTGCGGATGGCCGGGAGTAATTGGTAGTTCCTTAAATAGAATATAATTGTGTTGTTATCATCTAAATGGTGAATTTATGAGATGGCCGAAGGGGAAAAGCGCCGACGATGGAAAAGAGACTGAGATGATGGGATGAAAAAGAGGAGGTGGTCTCCTCTCCTCACCAGGTAGTAAGTAGTAGCAACAGCAGCAGCAGTAGTTTTAACTGACTTAACCGAGCATAAAGTGCCCTCGAGCGTCTGCAGAAGAGAGCCACATCCATATATCCCTCCACGAAAGATGTATCTCAGTGATATACAAAACCTCTGGTCTGCTCTAAACATTCGTCGGTCGCCGTCTTCGGCGGCGATGATGATGATGATGATCGTCATCATCATCAAGATCATCGGTGGAAGGAAAGAAGCAGAGCGAAAGAAGAGGACGGTCAGAGTAGCCGTGCGCTGTTCGCTCGCGTTTCAATTCCTCAGGACACAATTACATTAAACGCGAAACCATTTATTAAACTTTATATTCTGACGTCTCTACTCAACTACTGTATGAACACACACACACACACACATACAAATGCAATGCCCATTCAATGTTATTACATTACGTTTCCAATGCGAAAACAAACATCGTTTACCTCCCATTGTTTTCCTCATCAGTCGAGCAGAGGCAAAACGGATTCGTCATTACTAACGTTGCCATTGAAGCAAACGGTAATGACATGTCAGTCAACCTCTATAACAATTTTTACGCAAATGTCATTCAACCTTTTTGCAATGTAATCAACATACATTAAGTAGAATCCAAAAGTATATTTAAAGCCCTATTCGATTAAGTAACCTTACCCAACTAAATAATACTCAACACATCTGTGGTAAGCGATTGGTGGTTTTCCAACTTGATGATCAAATATGAGCGCTTACTTTAATTTTATTAAATCACTCTTACACTAATCTTATATAATAACAGTAATCACAGTTGTCAGTCTAAACTTAAGTAGACTTGTAAAAACAAGCGAATGAACATGCAGAAATAAAATGGTAACTTCTTTAAATTGAAATACACTATAATTATTTATTCTCGCTTCGTCATAATATGCGGTAAACCACTGTCACTGCGCATTCATTACAACCGAATTTAATGTATATACATTATAGCTAATACAATAAATATTTGACTAAATTACAATAAAACACCGGATAGTGAAGTTTGTGGTTAATTTAAAATCTATATTTTAAGATTTTTTTGTGATTGCGAAGCGAATGGAAAGTGGAGGATCGGTCAAGTAAATACAGAAATTGAAAATGGGTTTCCGTGCGTTCGCGAAATTATATAAATTGACGCAACTTTCATATTATTGTAATTGCACGTTTTACGAATTGTAATTGGCGAACCCTAATGATGATGATTAAATATTTAAGACGGTCATAAGTAGCATGAAAAAGTTTACCAACAACAAACTGCAACAGCAAAACAGTCTACCGCTGCAGGAAGACTTAATCTCAAAGTTTAATTGGTCATCAAATAAGTACGTAATTACTGTTATTCGGTATGATTTCATGAATTTTCAGTATAATAATTTTGATTAGAGCTTTATTAAATGATAATAGTATTAATGTATTAACATAATTGCTGTTGCAATTATTAATGGTTCTATACAAATTGTAGATGTGTAATGGTATTACGAGTGTAACTAAATTGGTCTGCAAATGGGAACAAAAGAAGTGGCAAGTGGTATTGTAATGGTAGTTGTAGCATAATGTAATCAGATTACGTGTACAATCCATTACCACGCGTTAGGTATTGCGAACTTAGTAAGCGATTTGATTTATTTCAACGCACGAGGAATGGAAATACATTTGACTTATTCCAAACGTAAATTTTATTTTAATTAATGAATCGTCGTAGATAGATAACCTAGTTCTAGAAGATGATTTGATGATAAATTCATAAATTCATTCAATATAATTGAAATTACGGTGAATTCGAGGGTTGCAATTGATATTTTTGTGTCCTTCCCACCCTTTTGTGTTCCTCTTCGATGATGTTGTGTTTGTGTGACCCAGAGTGTTAGCACCTGTTGACGAGATAGGTTGTTGACCAGCTATTATCATACGCAACTCGTCTTTCCAGTTTCTATTTCGCCTCTGTGTTGTGGTGGCTTCTTCGCTTCTTCAGCCTCCGTCCTCTTTCGTCCTCCGCTCATCCTCATCCACCATCCTTCTCTACACGCGAAGCATCTTCTCACCACCGAAACAAAAAACGAGACGGAGGCAGCGACGAAATCACCTGAAATTTGCACACACACACACCAAAAAAAAAGCGGAGCAAAACACGATCCTTGTAATGGAGTGCTAATATTTGAATCATTATAGTTAATGCGATTAAAGCAACTGCAAGTAAATGCACGGTGCAATGTACGAAATGATTAGTTTTAAAATGATGTGATTATCGATGGAATATGCGTCTCATTGATGTATATATGTATATTTTTTTTTTATTGCAAATATCTTTGTGTTGCCGTTGTAATTCGGTGTAAAATTGGAGGAAAGAAATTGGAAGATAGTTTTGAAGAGCGCGTGTCGGAATGTATTTCAATTTATCGGGTAACGTTCCGTGTCTGAGAAACCTTTTGTGCGATTTGCCTCAACTTACCAGCAATAACAACAACAGCAAGGGGAACAAGAAGCGAAGTCCGGAGACGGCAACAACAACAACAACAACACACGTACACGTTTAATCTCCAGAATTCTATCAGTAGCTGCTTCTGCTTGCGATCCCATTGGAACGTTACCATTTTCATCATCCGAAGATTGAATCACGCCAATTGCCTTGCCCCGTTCTTTTCACATCGGGAATTGTTCCAAAAGTGTATGTAATTTGCATGTTTCTTCTCTCCACAACAAAGGCAGCATTTTCCGTCGGCCAGACGCGCAAGTGTTTTTGTTTCATTATTTCCGATGAGATGGAAGAAACGGAACGGACGGCATAAGCGTCTCTCGATTGTTCGGTTAATAATGTAATTGCGGTAGGCCGTTTCCGTGCTTTCGAAAAAAGAAAAAAATATAACAGCAACAACAACAAGGAGAAGAATAAAGAAACTGTTTTGAAATCGTTTATTTTAAGATATTGTGACATTTTGTTTCTTCGAATTACTTTTATTTTACTATTTTTTCGGTTGTAAGCTAAATTATTGTACGTTCCATTTATGTAAATCGGGGCTCTTTTATAGAGCTTCGGATAATTTACAACAAGAAAAATAAAATATTAGTGGAACTAGTTTAATGTTTCCTCTTTACTTTAAAATAAAAAGTCGCTGTAATTCCTATACGGAGGATTAAAGATGATAATATATTACGTTCAGTTTCAACACATGGCTAAGAACTAGTTTTTCGTTTTGTTTTATATGGAGATATAAATGTAATAGTTTAAGGATGTTCAGGGTACACCTTCAACAGGTCAAATTGTGTGTTCGGTTACTTTTTGTTCAACTTGAAATTACTTGTTTTCGATGTGTTCACGTGTCTGTGAAAAGTGAGCTGGGTCAAATACATTTAACCATTGTGGTGGAAGTGAATCAGCTGAGATGGCTGATTGGATAATGATGTGTTGAAATGTGTGTGTGTGTTGTCACGCCACGCACAAAACGCACTCGATAATATTTCTTTTCGATTCACAGAAAATAAATGAATAGAAGTAATAACGTATCCAGCTACCAATTCCAAGAAGTCTCCTACTGTTTATTTTCGGTATCTGTTAATGATTATCAGGCGAAATTTATGTAAATGTGTATATCGTTGGGGGAGTATAGTTCTTGTTGCGTAAGGCAATGATCCGGCGTGTCTTTGGCGCCGGAATCCTTGTTCTCCCAAAGTTATGACAGCCCACAGTAAACTGTGATAATGAAATGCTGCAATCTGTCCACGCGCTTCCGGTGTCATCTCCGGAAGTCGGGTGTATCTCTGCTTCGCAGCCCTCTTTGAACTAATTACGCCCATGCCTCGAAACTTTACTACAACGAAAAAAAAAATAACGTGGCATCTATTTTTTTTTT
>NW_017099768.1:43418-57032 GCF_001412225.1 Nicrophorus vespilloides
TTTTTTTGATGATAATTGCGCACTGATGAGGAAATGCAAATCGATGCCGCATTCCTCGAGCTCGTGGGCCTTGCCTTCGCTTCTTTCTCTTCCTGCCTACTCCTCTCAGGAATTTCACACACACTTTCGTCTTCGGTTGCGATTCTTTCAACAAAATGTTGCGACAGTTCTTCCTCGGGTTGCGCAAAAACTGCCCACGTCCGCGACGGCCAACAATGCAGAAGAGATGCCGAGGCCCCCCTTAATAAACGTCTCTATCTATCGAAGCCACCGCACACCACACCACACACACACCTACAATGGAAACTCTCGTAGGAAATGTCACTGATTTCAGATAAAAACACTGACAACATAGCGCCGTTTCTTGTTCTCCCTGTTCCTTCCATAGATGTTAGTTGTTGTTACACGTTGATGAAACTATTAAGGAGACAAGACACGACACGACGATTCCTCTCCTCTAATTGATTTTATCCTTGTCCACTAAAGAAGCCCAGGCTGTAATGGGATCAGCGCATTGGCAATCGGTCGATTTCATTGTTTTTGTTGATACACAGCGATCGTGATTTGAAACGTTCGCGGAGCGCCTTCTTTATGGTATTATTAAACGATGTTTGTTTAGCCTGTACGATTTTCGTTCCCTTATGCTAAGAAGACTAAGTTGGAAACGGAATGCGCAGTCATAGATATGTACATTGGAATAAATCGCGGTGGCGAAAAGTAAAAATAGCAATAAAAAAAACAAAATGAAAATAAGCAGAGGAAGAAACAAAGTTGCGCAAACAATATGTGGCCATTGTTTTACCTCCATGTGCACTTGATGTCGGGGAGAGGATGATCCTCTTCTACTCGTTTGCATGCATATATATGGCCCCGATTCGGTATTCCGGTTCATAGTTCAAACCATGAATTCTAATCGCCTGTTTTTCTTTTTTTTTTTTGCAGAGATCTTTCACCCTCATCTTGCAGGCCGTGGATCACAGCAACTATTCGCTACCAGGTAAAGTACACACTCCAATAGCATTAGACTGTAGTACCTTGCGACATCCATCCTCGCGTGATTCATTTGTGGGCCGATAGGCTAGTGTGCGAATTCGTTCGTATATGGTATCTTTTATGGTTGATGCAACAATATCCTGGGCTCGGGAGCCGCCCGGCTACCTCTCATCATCATCGTCCCCATGACGACTGCCGCGTTTAAGAACGGTCACCCACGCATCCCACAATTACACAGAGAATTACCTTTTCGCAATTGTCCAATTCGCCCACGAAATTGGAATCGAGAGAAGTACAATTTAGAAATCTCGATCTGCTCATCATCGGAATACCTCAAGATCGTATATGGTTTGTGTAGGATTCAGAAGCAGTTAGCAATTTGATACGAAGCGATTTTGTTGTGAAACACATTTTTTAAAGTAATTGAAGGATGAACACACAAAATAATTCACTTTCATTCACTATTACAATAATTCACGTGGGATTCGGAAGTGATTTAATTGAAATACTTTGTTGAAATCGTTATTATTTAATAAGCTTTCAATTATTTCGGAAACAAATAGATTACAAATTAATTTTATATTATATAGTGTGAACAGAATTTTATATTTTGATTATTATAATAATAATAATAATGCATTTAATATGTATGTAACAATCATGATTAATTTAAATAAATAACGCTTTTTGTTGAGCTTAGCTTTCTTCAGTTTAGCTTCCTTAAATGTTATGAAAGAACTCGCTGGAAGTTGATATTACAGTAGTTTATTTAATCAAGATTCTGAAGAGTGGTAGTTTTCGGGATTGGAGTGTTTGAATTAGACAATTCATTTGGTTTGCTGCAAAGGCATTTTTTCATTACGTCTGCGTGACATTCCAGCCGTGAAGTGGCCATCCTCAAGTTGTTGTTTTGGATTTAAGAAAAGTCGAGTGTTTGTTGATGGCAAGCAAGCAAAAGGTGAAGAACAAGAAGTAGCAGAAGCTGCAGCAGGAGTTTCGAAAGCGCTTATTAGAAATGTAAACAGACTCGAAAACAACTCGAGGAACAACAAGCAACCCACGCGAACGCCATCTTCGTTGACTCTAGCTTTTACTTCTTTTTTCGATTTGTGTAAACACTATTATGCTTTTATTTTGCAGTGACGAACAAAGTGATCGAGGAGGCTACGTATTCGGGGATCATAGATCCCAGCGCAGATTGGCACACGTTGAACCATCGCGGTGCTCGGGCCAGACTCACCTACAGGGTGCGAGTACAATGCGACTCGCACTACTACAATACTACCTGTACGAAGTTCTGTAGACCTCGGGACGACCAATTCGGCCACTACAGGTGCGATGCGAACGGTGACAAAGAGTGCATCTCTGGATGGAAAGGAAGCGAAGCCAACTGTGAAACAGGTAAAACTATTCATCTACTATAAAAAGGTTTACTGGCATCGACTGTATTTATTACGTTGAATTCTGATGATTATATAAAAATGTACAAAATATTTTAGTCAGTAGTCGTGATTGAAGATACAGAAATTAAGTATGATGTTAATTTTGGTAAGACGTGATGCAGTTTCGTAACCCGTAGAAGGCTTGGAATGAGGTGGTGAAACCGTGGAGGTTATTTAAAATTTATGGATTATTTATTATCTGGGTAATAAATGCATCCGATGTAGTGAGAGGCAGTGGGTCTTTCGGAGAGGTTAGTCATTAATTATGCGAAATGCTAATAGCCGCGATTCGCTTGCCCATATTTGCCACTAAATATTCACAGATTTTAATTGCAAAATTCCATTTTAATTAGCTCGGCTTTAATTTAATTAATGCCATATAAATAGGCAGGGACGAAAACATCGAGGAGAAGACATTGGAGAAAAGAGAGATAAAAAAAACATATACTTGTGGTAATGATGAATAAGTTTATGTCTAAGTCATGTTTTTTTTTTCATTCATTCATGTTAGTTCGTTTCTCACTGCAACAATTGTTGGTGGAAGGAAGTTAAAGAAATTCGCAGATAAACCATTATATATATTATTTATAATTTCCTTTGTCGTTTTTATGAATGTAACAGTTTTTTTTTTTAATTCGTTTTCGTTAATTATCTTCGCAGGGAGATAAGGATTATATAATTGTAATTTCTTTTATGTTATACATAATACCGGATGCTCTAATCTCGAACAACCAAAAATAGTAGTACGTTTTTTTTGTTAATAATGTGATTTGTAACAATCAAGACATTAGAAATTTCGATTGTTTCAGCTGATAACTGCGATTTCGTGTGGAATCTGACATTTTGTTCAGTGTAATCCACATCTCGAGTATTCTCCGAATTATAGTAGTTGTTGTTGTAGTTAGTTGTTGTTGCTATATTGAGTCTCTTCTTAAACTCATTACGTGGTCGAGGCAGTAAAAACACGGCCCTAAGTGCACTCTAATAAGCTACATTCCGTGAGCAGGCAGCAACTTGGTGAAGGCAGTTAATGACAATTAAGCACCACCGGCCCCGACGAGAACCCGAACTCTTGAAATGTTGCTGCCGCCACCGCTGCTGATCTCCTCGACTGTATTCTCCTCCTCCTCCTCCTTCACCACCATCATCATCACCACCACCGATTCTTCTTATTCACCTTGTTGTTGTTCCTGCTCACCAAAAGGTGGACGAACCGCTGAGGGCTACCTTCGTAATCTCGCCAACTCATCGCCGTCTTCTGCTCCCTTTCATCCAGCAGCAACAAAGACCAAAGCGGACCTAGTGCGTGTTTCTCTTCGCTCTGCCTTCGTCGAGCGGATCAAATTTAATTTATTATAATTTTATGCAAATTTTCATGAAATTAATAATAATAATAATAATAATAACAACGCTTCTCTTCTGTCCACAGCCGTCTGCAAGTCCGGTTGTCATCCAGTCCATGGCAAGTGCGATGTTCCAGGAGAATGCAAGTAAGTCAAGTAACACGTTTGCGGTGCCCAATTACCGGAGGATCATATTCAATATGACCATTTCTTGTTTTCCTTTAATACCATTGCTTGTTGTGTATATGTGTGTACGCGTTTTTTTGTTGTTGCTGTTGTTGATGCTGTTTGTGTATGTTTGGAGACGAAGTCGTGTTTGATGGAGGAAAACATGGCCTACGTGAGGCCATGTTTCTTGTGTCAAATGTTCGTTTCTTCTTTTCTCTTCCTTTTGTCTCCTCTATGCGCGATGCTGCAAAGCGTGTTGCAGGTCTTCTCCTTCGGACGTTGACATGGAAATTATAATTTCAACCTTAACTCAACTGAAAACTAAATTCATTGCATAGATAAATATACGAATACCACTGATAAAACCAATTTTAACAAATATTGTAGAGCACAAATTTCATTTGAATCTGATATTGATAATCGTTATCGGTACACTTAAGTCATAAATACTATTTATTATAGTTTTATGTTTGGTAGTTTGGTGATAGTCTTTGTGAAAAGGAGTCATTTACAGTTTGGTGACCGTGACAAATTTGCACCTAGGCTACAACTAACTACTATATTTTTTGCTCCGGTAATGCCCTCTGAATATATACGCACCTCTTATTACGGTAGGAAATTCTGAGCGGAAACAAACGAGTTCCCCATTGTGTGCATTCCTTCCTTCCTGTACCACAAAGAACCCGAGAAGCGTTAGAAAGAACGTGTGGAAGAAGCGAGACGCAAAGAGTTAGTGGACGAGCAATGTTTTGTTATACCTTCGGTTTCTCGCTGAAATTACAATAATTACGATTGCGCCGGTCCGCCATTAGAAGATCAGTGGAAAAGGAAGGCTTTTAATTTGAGGCTTCGACCTCTTCTACTTGTTCTTCTCCATCTTTTTAATAAATCGGTGGTACGGGCAGATGAAGAAGAGGAGACGCAACAGTCACGATCTCTCCAAACTGCCACCCAAGGAGCAAAACATTAAAGCGCTTGCAATCCTCCCGCCTGTCCCAGCACTGAAATCCGAGTAAAGAACCCCAATCGTGTCCTCGAGATCTAGATACCAATAAAACCAATCTCCTCTCCTTCAAGACTTTATCAAAAGAGGTTCAAAGAGAGTTAAAATAAGAAACACGAAGAAAATAACCGCAACAACATTGAAGATTGAACCGAAGCAGAAGAAGAAGCACTCACACAAAAAAAATTACAGGAAATAATATAATTTCGGTCTCAATTTTGCTTTGCTTTGCTCCGCTGGTTTCCGCACTCGCTCACTGGAAAATTACATCATTAACTTTACGCGATTTTATTACAAAAATTAATTCGGCCTCTGCCGTTCGATTTTGATGGAGAGATGAGAGCAAAGCGAAAAGAAACCGCAATTGTTATCCGACCGAGTCATCAGCAGCAACAAAATACATAACTTACTGCTTTATTAACTCCAACCGTTTAATATTAAGATATTGTGCGCATTAAACGCGTTTTATGTGCCCTCCGACAAATTTTGTTTTCGTTCAAGTCATGCGAGTCGTGTAAGCATCGTAAAGATACCGAGTGCTTAATGATTTTGTAAGTAAATTACTGTAGGAAGTGGTCGCCGAGATTTAAAACGTTTGTATACTTTACTAAATTCGAATGCAAATTTAATTATGAGCAGATATAAATATTAATTAAGAATATTTCGACTTGTATTTAAACAAAACTAATGTGTTGATGATGATGTTTCAGGTGCAGACCAGGTTGGAGAGGCGAATTCTGCGATCAGTGCGAGCCCTATCCCGGTTGCAAACATGGCTATTGCAATGGGTCGTCGTGGGCTTGCATTTGTGACACCAATTGGGGTGGAATCCTTTGCGATCAGGGTAAGTTTGTTTCCCTTCTTTATTTGCGGAGAAACAAGGGTGCGCTTGATTGCGGCGCAAACATTGGAGGGCCGCAGTGGCACAGAAGGGGTTGAAACTGATCCGGTCGATTATAATCGTGATCAAGTGGTCGTTTTTTTAACCACATTGTTATTGGCCACCGCCCCGGAACAACGCTCCGATCCATTAATTATTACTGCATACAATATTCATCCCCCTCTTGACGCGTTTTTTTTTGTATATGGACATTATACGCTTTTTTTGATGTACGAGGACATTCGGACAAGTGCGGCAATCCATCCATCTGTTGCGGCTCCCAAACTAATAAATAAAAAAACAGAGCAATTGTTAAAAAAGAGGGACGCGTAATCGGAAGAGGAACTTTTCGCTTTTTTAATAGAGTTGTAACAGTTGGGGCTGGGGGTGTTTATTGCGGTGCAATTTGCGACCCCCTGCTGAAGTTAAAAAAATTGCTTTCGTTTCGATTTCAAGGGGAGATGAATCATTTTTTTTTTTTATTATTTAAGAACATTTGGTCAAGTAATGAAATTACTGATGTATTATTATGAAATGTGCGTATGGTGCACAGAATCGAGAAAGAAAGGAGCGGACTAGGGGAAATCTGAAAGAAGTGTTGCAGATGCCCCCATCGTGCACCTGTACCATATTCTCACGGCCCATTTAAGCCCCTTCCCTTCGGACGACATACAGCTAAAAGAAAACTTTAAGCTGGAGGACAACATCTGTCTAGCGTTTTGTTTCTCTTTCTCCTCTGCATCTTTTTTTTTTCTGAATGTTTGTAATATTATTTTTTTTTTGTTTGCTTGACGAATGGGAATCGATTTTTGTTTGCAGATTTGAACTACTGCGGGACTCACGAACCGTGCCTGAACGGAGGCACCTGCGAGAACACCGCCCCCGACAGGTATAATTGCACTTGCCCTGACGGATTTTCCGGCACCAACTGCGAGGTGGTGGACAATCCTTGCGCCCCCGCACCATGCCTCCACGGTGGCAGTTGCCGCGTCGTCGGCGGCTCTTTCAGCTGTGTCTGCGCTCCAGGTTGGACGGGACTCACGTGCAATATGGGTAAGCTATTTCTCAATTATTATTTAATTATCTTGACTTAATAGTTTTTAAAACATTGATCTCAAATCCAAACTTTTATATGGTTAAGTCGGTTTAAAAAAATAAAGGAACAAGGAGAAAGAAGGAAAGGCAGTTGGATGATTTATTACCGGCTAGGCTCCCGTTTTTTATTTTCTACCACCCGAACTCTCGAGGCCCGAAGAGTGTTTGTAAGGGATTATTTTCGGGAAAAGAAAAGAGTGAAGGAGGGAAAGAGAGAGGTAAAAAGCAGCTGTAAATTTATGCTTGACGTTTCCTTAGAAAACTCGAGAGAAAGAAAACACAAATGGCTATAGCTAGTAGGTTTCCTGAACAGGTGAAGATCATTGCCGAAAGTTGTATTATCATTCAAAAGTTCGACGATCATTACTACAATTTTGTTATTTATTTAAATTTACATATACATTAATTAGCAATGAAATTTACGAAAATTGTGACCGCAATACAATATAATGAATTATTTATAAAGTCAATAAAAGTCTTGACTTAATATATTATTATCTCACATAGATTATTTTAATCGTATAAATAAAATAAATGATTAATTAAATGAAGATTACTTATAGAAAGATGTTAATTAGATATTGATAAATTGTGTTTAATGTTAAAAAATCAGGTACTTAAAAAATTCACACCAAACATAGTTTCTTTCTTCGTTGCCGTGAAGTGGATGACGTTCAGGAGCTTCATTGCAAATCAAGCGGCGTTGTATCCTTATCCATCTCCGTTAGCACTCTCATGACTACAATTGCTTGTCTTGAAAAATTTGATTGATCGCGTGTTCCCTTTTCGTTCGTTTGTTTCGTTTGATTTTTTTGTTCGTTCCTCAATCTGACGTGATGAAGGGGTGGGTCAGTTCTGTTTCTGGTTCTACATGGTCTCCTCCTTAACAGAGATTGCTGGGATGCCTGAGATGCCGGGCAACCGATAAAAATTAATAGGACAAGATGACAAACGTTGAACGAGTGGCTCCAGCTAGGTAGGCTGTGATCGGATCGGGAGGGCGCGGGGCGTGAGGGAACGTTAATTAAATTCCACAGTGGTAGCTCTCCGGTACCGTACTAGGTACGGGACGGCCTCCTCCGCCTCCTCCTCCTTCTTATTCTTCCAAAGCATCATCATCATCTCGAGAAAGTCTAAGACTTTTTATTTCCCTCCCGTTTGGTTAGTGCCATCGCGGCAGTTCTCTCTCTCCGGAGATTTTTTTTTTAAATTAATACTACGCACGGGATGTGGAAAAATTGAGGAGAGAAAAAGAAACTGGAGATGAAGCAGCAGTGGTATAAATCAGCGTTCACCTAGCAATTACTTTTTCCTCTCCGCCCCCGTTATTATATCTATTACTCGGGCCTAGCCGGCGTGGAGATATTGCGAGACGGGGGGGTTGCGGTGATGTTGATGGAAGGGGGCTTATGGTTTGGCTTGATGCTGATGCTATGTGCTCTTGGATTCGAGTAGAAGAGAAGAGAGTGGATGCGGAGACTCTTAATTATTGCGGCCCCGGCCGAGAAGAAGACCAGCTCTTCACCTCTGACCTCGCATTCCATCGCAGCCGCGCGTCCGTCCATCCAACTCCAGCTCCTTTACCCCTCTGATGTCCTCCCTCGCCTCCTCATTCACCTCTCACGCATCTCATCCTCTCCGTAGAGCCTCTTCATTTATTTTCTCGCTCATTTAATCGAAAATAAGGACGAAACCTGATCATGGCCGCCCACTAATCTATCTGTTCCCCCCTGCGAAAACGAAGAAAACAAAATAATAATAATATTAATACTCCACCCCTTTAAAAAAAACTGTGTGCATTAACTCAATCAGTTTAGAGGGAGGGATCAAAATTAAAATTAAACCAGAATGACCGAATACGTTTGTGTGTGTTCCTGCCCGATCAGATCTAAAACAAACGACGATGAGACCCGTATACTACGACTTGTTTCTTATCTGTGAGAGTTATCCGGGATCTGAAGCCACGTTATTAATTGGCTTTCCAAAGAAATGACAATTATATTAACGTTAACAAAAAATAAATAAAAAGAGAAGCACCAACAAAGTAGTGACTGATCTACAGGGTATTTATTTGCGACAACACAATATATCCCATTGACGTTCCCAGATCGATTGATAATCCCGCTCACTCGCAGACAAAGGAGTCGATAAAAAAAGGTCTCCATCATCATCATCCTCCTTTGGATATTGATGGATCATCCGTATACCATCCGTAAATTAATATTCCACTCCTCGTTGTTCTCTGCTTTTGTGTAGCCGCGAATTTTGTTTGCTTTTTATGTGTTTGATCGAATCATAGTTCTCAATCTGTTACTGGTCTTTCGCAGATATCGACGAGTGCGCTTCCGCTCCGTGCCAGAACGGCGGCACTTGCGTGGACGGTGAGAACTCCTTCGGCTGCGAATGTCCTGCAGCTTGGGAGGGCAGCGTCTGTCAGTTCGGTAAGTACTGCTACCATCTGATTGATGGAAATCTTGAACTAGAATTCATTGATTATTCTCGTTTTTATTTTCCCTTTTGCTTTTGCAGACGCCGACGAGTGCCTGATGAACCCCTGCATAAATTCAGTGTCGTGCACGAATCTTGTTGGTGACTATAGATGCAAGTGCCGGGTCGGATGGACCGGGAAGAATTGCGATCAGAACATCAACGATTGCGTTGGACAGTGTCAGCATGGAGCGACCTGCATCGATCTCGTCAATGATTACCACTGCGCCTGTCAACCAGGATACACGGGTAAGCATCATTACTTACCATTCCCAACCAATTTACTGCAAGCTACTTCTTCATCTTCCACCAATTAAACGCGCGCGCCGAGTGAACAAAAAAAAATACAACAAAGAAATAAGCAAAATCTCAGATCTGTTAGTCCTCTGATGGGAGGGCCGGGAGTAGGAGGATGAATCGTCCTTCGGGGCTGCCTGCTTTACGAGCTCAGATCGAAATCTGCCCCGAGAAAAACGATCGCAGCACTCGCAGACATTTCTGAGCCTGCCTTTCTTCTTCTCGCGATCCGCTCGGCGAAATTCTTCGTGCGAAACGTGGAATAAGAATGTGTCATTAAAATCCCCGTTTGACGTGTGAATGTTAACATAAAACACATGCACACAACCAAAACGAGCGAAAATAAAACCTACCTGCAAAGTACTGCAAAAAAAGGCATTACGAATTTCACACTAAAATTAAGAAAATATTTAAATGTCTCGCAAAACATACAAAACTATGAACATTATATAAATATTATTTAAAAGTATTCATCAACAAATAATATTTCAATAATTCAAAATCTTGAAAAATTACATAATTTGGTTTTAACTCTATATTTATTTATTGTAACCGATATTGGATAGTAAATGTGGTGATTTTCAGGGAGAGATTGCCATACGAATATAGACGACTGCGCTTCAAATCCTTGCAAGAATGGTGGAGAGTGCGTGGACGAAGTTAATGGCTTCAGATGTATATGTCCTGTCGGTTTCACAGGACACGAATGCGAGGTAAGTTAAATCGTTTTTAGCTGTGAAACCTCGAAATGAATTTGTAATCTATTCCTATTCTAACATTGATATTCCCTTAAATTTTATATGAATAATTTGTTTGCTTTGTGCTCACATCCTCCGCCTCCTGATGGAGAAGATGTAATCACAGAGTGATAGTTTGTATATATCTTTTTTCTGCCTGTTATGACCCGAGGGCAGATAAATCATTTAGTCTCGTTCTTAATGTGGTTTCACACTCGGATGTAATTTGGCGCCCACGGCTGGATGTGTTCGTTCGCCTTAATAATATTTGTGTTTGCCTTTACAGAATGATTACGATCATTGCAGTCAGCATCCGTGCGAGAACGACGCGTCCTGCTTCAACACGCAAGCCGACTACTATTGCCACTGTTCGGAGCGGTGGCAGGGCAAGAACTGCAGCATACCCAGGCTGACATGCGACAATCCGCCATGTGAAGAAGGTACTTTCCCGTTTCTATCTTTTTAGTTCTTTCCCTCGTTAGATCTCCGTTAGACTTTTTGAAACATTCTCTCTATTCCCTCCCGTAGGTGCTGCAGGTTTTGATAGTTGTATGGTGATTACAGTAGGCGGATCGCGCGTCTCTGATCCCAGCATGTGCGGAGAGCACGGCCACTGCATTCATCAGCCGGGCTTTGGATACCGATGCACTTGCCATGCCGGTTACACCGGAAAGTACTGTAGAGAAAGTAAGCATATCCTTGTAAGATCAGCGGCAGCATTACTAATATCGAATATGTTATCCTTGATACGTAGATATAAACGACTGCAAGATTAATCCCTGCGAGAACGGCGGAACTTGCCTAGACAAAGTCAACGACTTCCAGTGCATCTGCAAAGAGGGCTGGGAGGGCGCTCTCTGCAACATAAGTAAGCCCTTCTGCCCAGCACAATTTGTATGATTTCATTGCTAACTGTTTCCTTCCATTCCATTTCAGATAAGGACGAGTGTGAGCCGAATCCTTGCCACAACAACGGCTCTTGCATCGACAAGATTGCCGACTTCCAGTGCGAATGCCGTAACGGCTGGAAGGGAAAGACTTGCCAGCTAAAGGATAGTCACTGCGATCACAGCACTTGTAAAAACGGCGGCACTTGCCAGGATCTGGGTACTACTTTTGCGTGCCGCTGTCCGACCGGTTGGGAAGGTACTATTGGCATTATTCTTTATATTGGAGAGAGCAGTCTCTTATTTTCTATTTGCTCTAGGTACAACTTGTCATTTACCGAAGAGAACAGCTTGCCACTCCAATCCTTGTCTAAATGGAGGCACCTGCGTGAATACTGGAGAACATTACCAGTGTCTCTGCAAGGATGGCTTCGAGGGCAACCATTGCCAGGAGGACATCAATGATTGCATCATGCAGCCTTGCCATAATGGGGGCAAATGCATCGATGGCGTCAATTGGTTCTTGTGCCAATGTGCCGACGGTTTCACCGGGCCAGACTGTCGCATCAACGTCAACGAGTGCGCCTCCAATCCTTGCATGAACGGTGGAAGTTGCCTGGATGGCATTGGGGATTTCTCATGTCTATGTCCGATTGGTCGCAGAGGAAAGCGATGCAACCTAGGTATGTGTATTAATGAATACGAACATTTAGAACTTTACCGAAATCCAATGATTTCAATTTATTTATTTAGTTAATAATTATGTTTTTCTAAAATTTCTAGTGGATGATATTCCGTACTTACCGATGCCAGGTAGTTGCACATGGCAGGGTCATACCTTGGAGAACAACTCCACTTGGCAACATGAATGTAACACTTGTATTTGCGCAAACGGAGCAGTCTCTTGCACGAAGGTGTGGTGCGGTTTGGGCAATTGCAGGAACGCTCCGAATACACTGTGCAACATGAATCAAGTCTGCGTGCCGCTATCAACCGAGTCCTGTCTGACGCCTCCTTGCTCGCCCTACGGCGAGTGCAGGGACTTGGAGAGCGGTCGCAGAGTGAAACCTCCAACGGTACCGGCCCCGAGTTCCTGCTGGCCCAATCAAGCAGTGCTCAGCAATACCTGCGCTAGACTTACGTTGTTCCTGGACCGCCCGAAGCTTCCCGATGGTCTCACGGTGGAAGGCCTCTGCGGAGACTTGCGACGTGTCCTCGCTGCTAAAGTGGCCTCTAACGATTGGCAAACCGAACTGGTTCTCTTGTGCGATCTAAAATCGGAATACAATGATACAGTTGAAGTTACCCTGGTAAGTTTCTAGTTTGTTTAACTTTCATTTTCTCAATATTTAAGTGTGCGTGAACTAATGATTGAATGTTTTCATTTTAAAGTCTGGATCGAGAGGTGTGCTAGACGGTATTAGAATTATGGGTGAGCACATATCCAGGAAGCAGAGTCCATTGAAGGCACTAACTTCTATCCTCGAGGTGAAAGTGGAGACGGCTTTGGTTTCCGAGGAGCCTCCGAATAACAAATACCTGATAGCACTCGTTTGCTTGATCATTATCGGGTTCTGCGCGGCCGGTTGCGCCCTCTTCCTCTACCTGCGACAGCGTCGCAGATCGCTGAGCATGACCGGCATCAACTTGTCCCCATCATCCGAGTCTTGCCACCGGAGCCACGAGGACGAGAAGAACAACTTACAGAACGAGGAGAATTTGCGACGGTACGCGAACCCTCTGAAGGAGGACGTTGGTAGTTTGGCGAGCATAAACAGTGCCGGTGCTTGCGCTCTGGATCTTCCCAAGGTGAGCGTGGTGCGACCGTTATCGTCGCTGATGCCTCACGAGGGTTCCAGCGAGATGCTGGAAATGATTTCCGAAGCGGATTGTCCAGGCTCACGCAAGACAATGCTCGTGGTGGCCGGCACCAGCTCGGAGAACTCCCTGAAGATCAAGGAGCTGAACGACGGTTTGAAGCCGGCGCACCGCAACAGCCAGATAATGCTGTACAAGGCGCAGAACCCGGACGTGAGGAAGAACACGGCCGCCTTCGACGACAGCTCCGGCCACAAGGATTTTAGTAAAAGTGTTATTAATGTGAACAAGCAGCGGACTTCGGCGTCGCAGCAGAACACGAACAGCAGTGCAAGCGCGGACGTTCTCACGGTTCTCGTCTAGAGTTTACATTTCATTCTATTCTTAGAATTATCAATTATTTTTTTTTTGTTGTTTGCCCGTTTGTTTTTGAGACTTTATATATTGTATATGCGAAGTTCGTG
>NW_017099768.1:57049-72271 GCF_001412225.1 Nicrophorus vespilloides
GACAGAACTGCGGAGGGCCAGTGATTGAGAGTATTATGCTTCTACCCCCTTGGCATTGCCATTATTTATAATTGTAAGAATTAGGGCGATTTCCAAGAAAATGATATGGTATAGAAAAAGTGCAATTACTGAAGTTAACAAAATAAAACTAAAATAAATAAAAAATGAATATATATATTTATATAACAATCTAATGATCATAGAAAATCAACACATTTTGGTAATACCGCATAAATGTGAGGATGTAAAATGTAAATGCTAAGCTAGTCAATTCTTGCACCTAAATTTTTCGTTCGTCAAACTACGTATGATTCCACGAAACACCAATACCACAAATTAATAATTAATGCTGCTTAGCATCTTGTAAGCATTGCACATATCCAGACATTGCCTACAAAAATATCCAATAATCATTTCAAACGAACCATCAACAAATGTTGATAAATTCGGTATTTTGGATATTGGTGTTTCACTCATTTCAGAGCATCATATTTTTTGGCCCCCGGTTTATATTAGGATTTATTACTAAGAAAAACAGAAAACAAGAAAACTAAACTTAAATTTAACACAAAAAAAAGAAGAAGATTATATAAATAATTAAATAGATAAAACGATGAGGAAGGATGTGATAGCTGTAAGCTATGATCTCGTGATTAAAGATAAAAAAATAATATATTTTGTAAAGGGAGATAAAATGGTTATGAAAAACACAGTGTTTTATATATATATATAAAAATATATATATTATATACGTATTTTTTCATGAACGAAATTTGTAGAAGAATGGGAGCACAAGCAAACTGAAAATATTGTGTACGTATAGAGAGCGACGATGCGTGGAGAAAGTTTGTTTCTAGTGTGATATTATTTAATACTATATATTGTATTTACATTTTTTTTTTATATATAAATATTATTAATTAATTACTTTTACAATTACTACTATTAAATTAATTTCTGTCCTTCGATCGTGCGCGTTGCATCTCTGAATCGACATTTTTTTTTTTAAATTTACTACAATGCCACTAATCAATATGAAAATAAACTGTATTAAGTATCAATTGAAATTGTGCATTATGAATCGGAAATGTTTCGCGTAACGAAAATGTTTCTGTAATTAGTTGATTGTAATTAAAATATTATTGTCAGTATACTTATTGTAATAACAAATCCGACTAAACGAATGAAGCAGGACTTGAGAAATTGTAAATAGATATAATATATGTTTTTTTTTTTTTGATTAATTTGTTTGTAATTTATTATTTTTTTTATTGTTCCTGAATAGTTTTGTTTAAACATTTAATTTGAGAGGATTTCACGTGGAAACTAACTAATAACAATTATTTTTTTTTGTTCCGTACTTTAATTATTCCAAATATTCCTTTTCATATATGTATTTACATCTATATATAGATATTTAAAGAATGCATATATTGTTTATTTTTATTTTGTATTATTATTATTATTATGGTTAACATTTTATGTTTCATTCCAGATGAACTGTGAACCGCGAAAAGTGAAAAGATTTATTCATTTCGAGTGATTGATTTTTTTTTTAATTATTTTTTTTTTGTGGACGAAACAGAAAGAAAGAAAACATTGCCTTCTTGTACATATTGTAAATATTGTTTTCTATTTTATATGGATATATAATATATTTTAAATAGATAAGCGGTGGGCGTGAAATCGACGGTGTCGGAGTCCGCTGCAGAAATCAATTCTGAAACAGTATTTCATTGCAATTGCATACACACACACATAATATTATTCGTAATTATCTTGAGACATTTCTTATTTCTGTTATCATTAATATTTATTGCATTTCGATTTGCTCCCAGGCGACTTATTATCTTTTTTTTAAAGCTAAGAATACTCGATTTATACTATGTTTGATTCTGTTTTTTTTTATATATATTGTCGCACTTGTCTTTCATATATAAATATGTATTTTTGTTTGATTAAATGTGATGCAATCCTTTCGGAAACCCAATGCACGTTATTCCTTTTACCAAAAAAAATCTGTTTTTTTTTGTTGTTGCTGCGAGTGCATTTCGTTTCCGAACTATATTATTATTTTATTTTATGTAAGCGATTATTACTATTATTATTATTTCCTCTTACATCTTTTTTTTTGTCAACTATAGATTTTTTATTTTTTAATTATTACAATATTAACTAATTTATGTATATTTTGTATAGAGAAAACACATGACAAATTTAAGAAAATTATTTTATATATAGAAACTAGTGAGAGGATGCGCGTGAGAAAGAGCAAACGATGGACATGAGAGTGAGGTGCGTGCATGAGAAAGAGAGAGAGAGAGGCTTTTCTCCTACTTCTGTTGTTGTATGTAATTAAAAATATTATTATCGACATTTTTTTCTCTTTTAGAGCTTTTGTGAATTAAGGATATATAAAATGAATAAAAAATATTGAAATAACATTTGTAACTGCTTATAAATTCATACCCATCGTTCTCTTTGCAATCAATAATTAATTTGAAATTTAATTATCATACTTTCATTTATAAAATTCAGAGGATTACATTTTTTATGTTTTATTAATTTTATTCACAATCTGTTCATCAATGTGAACATTGAGAAAATGGATTATGATGATTTGAATGTTAATAATTACTTAAATCTATATACTAAATCTAGTGGTTTACAACGCTTCAGCTTTTTTGTGGTTTCACTGTTGTCGAGTAGGCCTATAGCCAGAACATTAGTATGTGACTCCAGTCTATCTTGGTATCTACTACTAAATGTTGGTATTGTATCCTCGACCATATCTATATGAAGATCTTCGTGTATTTGTTTATACGTGACGAACCATGGAGCCCTAATTATATTTTTTAGGCATTTTGATTGGAAGCTTTATATAATTTGTATGTTTGATTTACTGGCCGCACTCCACAATTGTATACCATACGTCCATACAGGTTTCAGTCTACTTTGTATATAAGTAATTTATTTTCCATTGATAATTACGACCTTTTCTCTAGAAGCCAGTAGACTTTTGTAAACTTTATTTCTAAGTGCTCTTAGTCTGAATATGATCTTTCCAGATACATCTGACTTTTGTTGCTTTAGGCAGATCTTGTCCATTAAGTCTTACAGTTGGACAGGTGTCTTTCTTTAGCGTGAATGTGACATGCATCCATTTTTTCAGCCATTCTTGCAGCTTATCTAAATTTCTCTGTAGATATTCGGATGCTATTGCTGGATTCTCATCTGATGCCAAGATTGTCGTGTCATCAACGAATGTTGTATTAGGAATATCTGCCGTGTATAGAAGGTAAAGTAGTGGTCCTAAAACTCTTCCCTGCGACACCCCTGATTCAATTGGGTATAAATTGTCTTCAATTTTTACCTGAAATATTTTATTATCGAGATATGATTTAAAATAATTATATGGCAATTTTGTATAGTAGTCCGAGGTGCCAGACTTTGTCAAATGCATGATTACAATAAAACAATTATGATTTGACTCTATTTTATTGGTTCAGAACATGATTCTTCTTTAGTCTATATAAAAGCGTACTAGAATATTTTGTATAATTGTTCCAAATTTTCAAGTTTGAAAACAGGAAATATATATACTGACAAACATTTTGCTTCATTAAATTTAGATTTTTTAATGATATATATTTTTTTTGTTAGTGAAAATATTTATAAAAAGAAATGTAATTATAATTAAATGTAAACTAATTGTTGTATGTTAATTTAAATCGTAATGGAAATTTGGTTTGCCGGATGTAAACGTGATTAGGAAGTTGTTACTTTGGTGTAATTCAATTTGGTTCTGAAATAATTATATAATTAGCTCGATTAGTATATAAAATTGAGGCAGCAGTTGTGAGCAACCAGTAATCATGAACTCCTTCCAACCGATTCCTAACGTCGTCGATCACGGCGATTTTCTCCGTGACGTTATCGAGATTCTGTTCAGTAACGTAGTTTTTGCCGGTCACAGCAATAAAGTAGTCCTGTGGAAACAACCGGAAAGTCTCAAGGATCTCTTCGATTTCTCGTTGGACCAAATTGGAGTTACCCAAGAGAAACTCCTAGTTTTGATTAAGAACACGATCAAGTTCAGCGTGAAAACGGGTCATCCATATTTCATTAATCAACTGTTTTCGGGGTAATTAACAATTAGCGTTTGCAATGTTTTATACATCGTTTCCGTAAACTTCAGTTTGGATCCGTACGGATTGGCCGGTCAATGGTTAACGGATGCTCTGAATGCCAGTGTTTATACTTACGAGGTGGCGCCGGTTTTCACTTTGATGGAGACCAAAGTAATCCAGGAGATGTGCAAGATGATTGGTCCTGAATGGGGCGATGGTATGTTCTGTCCTGGAGGATCATTTGGAAACGGGACGGCAATCAATTTGGCACGGTTCAATCTTTTTCCTGACATTAAGGTCTGTGGATGCGCCGGGTGCGACAAAAAACTTACATTAATATTTATCTTAATTAGTTAAACGGATTAACGAATTTACCCAAATTGGTGCTTTTTGCATCCGAGGAATGCCACTACTCGATTCATAAGTTTGCGTCGTTTCTCGGTATTGGCGAGAATAACGTTTTGAGTGTAAATACGGACGATGTTGGTCAGATGGACGTTTCCGATTTGGAACAAAAGATATTGGAGCAGTTAGGATTAGGAAACATGCCTTATCTTGTCGTTGCAACTCTCGGTACGTCAACTTCTTAACTTCTTGTAATTTTAGTATTGTTGGATTTCTTATAGGTACCACAGTTAGAGGAGCATTTGATCCTCTCAACGATATAGCTGATGTCTGCAAAAGTTACAAGTTGTGGCTACACGTTGATGCTGCTTGGGGAGGCGGTTTGATCTTCTCGCAGAAATATCGAAGCAAGTTAAATGGCATCGAACGTGCCCAATCCGTTGTCATCAATCCTCATAAGCTTTTGGCAGTGCCGCAGCAATGCTCGTTACTCTTTGTTAAAGATAAAGATATTTTGCATCGATGTCATTCGAAAGGAGCCGAGTATCTTTTCCAAAAAGACAAATATTACGATTCTACTTATGATCATGGAGACAAGTATCTGCAATGCGGGAGGAAATGTGATGTCTTCAAGTTCTGGCTAATGTGGAAAGCCAAGGTAATTCAATAAATTATCACTGCTTCAAACAATAAATATCTTTATTGCAACAGTCAAAAACAATATTAAACATGTTTATTCACAATAATAATAATAACAAAACTGCCTCAAAGGACTATTGACTATAGTCTTTTTCTGTCCTGTTTCAATTATAATATACAAAAATGTAATTTTCACTACTACTTGAACTCTACGTGTAATGTAGATGGAGACAGCATTATTATTTCATTTTGAATATTTTTGTCAATTCACTCTTTGAGAATACAGGGAATTCTAGGGATGAGGAAGATAAAAAAAAATAAAGAAAACAAGAAGCAAAATATTGACTGCAATCTGAATTGCAGTCAATATTTTGCAATATATAAATCAAATATTAAGAGAGAATAGTCTTTATTTAATGAGACTTTATCATATTTTATTGATATTTTGACTGCAAAATGTAAGTATTTGCAGAAAACCAAATTATAATTTGTAGCTACAAATCTTACAATATATATATATTAAAAATACTCCAAACTACTTTTAGTTTTTTTTTTCAACAGGGTTCTATGGGGTTTGCGAGGCACGTGGAAGCTTTGATGGAAGTAGCGGAATATTTCGAGACGCAAATCGAAAAGCGACCTGACTTCTGCTTGGTTTCCAAAAGGCAATACATGAACGTCTGTTTCTGGTATTTACCTCGGTATCTTCAGGGAAAACGCAATATATTGAATAACACTTCGCAACTGCAAAAGGTAATCAATCATTTGCATGAATCAAGTTAAAAGGGTTGCATATATTATATTGATGTAGAGTTAATATTTTCTTTTTTATTTAAACTTAATATCATCTTGTACTTGATTAATATTAATAATGTATGAGAATCACTTGGATTGTTAATGAAACTTATGTATATTACATATATTTTAATGTATTTTTTACCAAAAAAAATGGTAGTAATTGGTGCATTTTTATAGATATTATTAAACTAAATATATTATTATAAACCAATAAGCAAAGAAATTCTTTACAATTTGTTACTATTTAAGATATTAATGGAATGATTTGATTCTATTCTTGAATACTGGGGATAATGCAAGCAAGAATTTTTTATTTGCCAATTAGTCAATATGGCTTTATTTGCTATAATCATCTGTATCTCAAAATTCGTGAAACTTAAATCAAATAGAAATATCAATAGTTCTAAAAAAAACGTTTAAAATGTGTTTATTATAATTAAGTGATTTATCTTGAATGCGTAATTATTGCAGGTTGCACCTCAGATCAAGGCGGTGATGGTGAAGCACGGATCTGTGATGCTAGGCTACCAACCGTTGAAGAACTTGCCCAACTTCTTCAGATTCGTTTCGCAAAACTCGGCCCTGACCAAGGAGGACGTCGACTTTATTCTCGACCACATCGCAGACATCGGCAGAGCCGTCTTTCCCTAACAGTCTCCATTTCCAGTGTCTTTCAAAGTAATTGGCGTCGTCTTGATAAAATTTAAAAAATAGTCTAAATAGTATTTATATTTCTTCAGCGTAACTTCATTAGTTACACAAGCTTTTTTAATGATTTTTTTTGCTGCGAAACAGGATTGGATTTTAATTAATTACTGAAATAATATAATTTTAATTCGAGTAGTTGAGGTTGCCTATAACGATAATTACAAATAAATCTGTAATAGATAATTATAACTTTAAACATTGATTTTTGTAAAGTGTTTTCTTCCTTCCGTTCCTCTTTTGTGCGAGTTCTTGTTTTTAATCCCTTTTCGGTTTCTTTCAAGTCGGCGTTGCAATTAAAACGGAGGCAAAGGAAAGGGTACTTAGCTGAATATCCGAGATATCCTATCAAATACACTACCTACACATTTAAAAAGATTTTACGACGGAAAATTTATAGACTATAAACCAATTTTATTGGCCAAGTTTTATTATTTAAGTTCTTGTATTTTCATGTCAGCAATTGAAAGCACTACTATTTTTCTTATTATCCTATAAAATATTTTTGCTTCTCTTCCACGGACGTTATAACAGACACATTCGCTTATTACGAAGGAATAGAAATTTGGATAACTTTAATTTTAAATTGTAGCTACATGTCAACAAGAACTATCTTAAAAATTAATATTTACTGAACTTTCGTTATAAACTATCCAGCAGATAAATTTTTCATCAAAAAGAAGCTTAAAAACTTGTTAAGAAATGTTAATACTTTGTTGTTAGATTTATACAAATTATTAATTCTATGACAACACGAAGATATCAATAGGCTCGTTGGAAAGGTGAGACATTCAGCTTTCATACGAGTGGTCGATGATGTAATTATCTTAAGGGGTTGTCCAGAAAACTGTAGAAATTAAAAAAACGTCGTTTCTCTGTTTTTTCAATTTATAAAGCTAATAGCAGGCGACTCTATGAAAACACGAAGATATCAGTAGGCTCGTTGGAAAGGTGAGACATTCAGCTTTCATACGAGTGGTCGATGATGTAATTATCTTAAGGGGTTGTCGAGAAAACTGTGGACATTAAAAAAACGTCGTTTCTCTATTTTTTCAATTTATACAGCTAATAGCAGGTGACTCGATGAAAACACGAAGATATCAGTTGGCTCGTTGGAAAGGTGAGACATTCAGCTTTCATACGAGTGGTCGATGATGTAATTATCTTAAGGGGTTGTCGAGAAAACTGTGGACATTAAAAAAACGTCGTTTCTCTGTTGTTTCAATTTCTACAGCTCATAGCAGGCGATTCGATGACAACTCGTCGAATTATTAATTTCATACATTTATGAACACAAGATTTATTAATATTTATTCATTGAATGTTTTCGAATACATCTAAATTATTGTGATATTAAATAATGTTAATAATAATATTTATTATAATAGTTATACAGAATACAAAAGTATATAACAATAATATTAATAGATTATTCATTGTGATTGCAAAGCCCACTCCATATTAAAAATTTAGTAAAAAAAAGAAACATAGTAATCGATGTTGACTGGTTGCATATATTACAAAACGCGCATTGACGTTGAAATTTTAAATTTGAAAAAAGTTCGGTTCGGCGGTAGCTGGCGAAATTGTGCTTGACACAAGCTAAGTGAAGGGAGTGAATTCATCAATTCCGAGACTCAACCTAGTCCAGGTGTACAGAACCATGGAGTCCCGATTTGGAAATTGTTTATATTACTTTCCTTTGTTATATGTTACAGTAGGGACTAAAACTGAGCACGCGGTGGAAACTGACGAAATTGGCTCGCAAGCCACAGTTTGGCGAAATTGTGTGCGACACAGGCTAATTGAGTAAAGTGGTGGAGAAATGATGAAGAAAAGTACAACTTTAGAAATTATTATATAATTTCATATAAGTAATTTGTTCTAAGAAGAAAAAAACTATTTACATTAAGTCCAATGTTTTTGAGTATTTTTAAAGTAATAAAGTCTAATTTAATAAAATGAAGAATTAAAAAAATAACAAATAGTTTTTTTTAGTTAATGAATAAAAAATATATTAAATAAGCAATAAATTGGTTTTAATTCAAATAAAACTGTTCAATATTTGTAAATTAATTGCAATGATTTCTGTTCATTAATCGTAATATCATCAGTCCTGTCTCTAATATGAATCACCGATATAATAATACAGATATCCGCCGACTTACGAATTCCCGGACATACGAACAAAATTCTAAAATCTCTAAATTATTGCAAGGAGATAAATAGCAATAAAAAAAATTAACTGTCCAAACAAAAATAGATAATTTCTTTAATAAAATATAATATTTTTGGAAGATCTATTTTTTCAAATTCCCCCGATTTACGAACAAACCCTTTGGAAGTGAACTTGTTCGTAAGTATATATATTAGAAAAAAATTAAACTAAAAAAAATAAAAAATTGATTTGCACGAATAACACTTCAATTGTACAATTGAAACATTTTCACAATAATTTGTCGTTGAGTAAAATTCTATGCAATTAAATATATATACTAAATTAGATTTGACTATTATATTTGGATAATTTATTGTATTTTATTCAATATATACGAAATTGTACAGTGTTTTTCAAAGTGTGGACAGAAAAGCATAAGAATTACTATAAAAATTGCACTTACCTCGTTTGAAAATTAAACATTTGATTATGTAAAACGTAAATAGATGTGTATTCGAAGGATGTTTTGTACGTAGGATAGGAAGATTGAAAAAGAGGGAAAGGCGTTGCACGGTTTGATGTCCATGCACGAGAAAGCTGAAGAAAAGAAACAAAACTTTTATTGAACTATACACATTCATTAGCTATGTATCATAACTTACGAGCTACGAAACTTTATTTATTACACATGAGTGCGATTATTTATAACCTCACAATAATAATGATAATCCTAGAGACACATGCATACATCGTAAATATGGTCACAGAGCAGAAGATTGGAAGTCTTCTTCCAACCATACGCGAATCAAATAAAAACAAAAACAACTTTTATTTCGCATCTGCTGCTGCTGCCTACAAAAGAAAAAGATTTACACTCAGAGAAATCTAAAGAAACCTGCTGGACACATCCACAACCTTAATTCAAATTAAATTTTACAAAAAAAAAGAGTACACAACAACAACAACAATAACAGAATACAAGAAATGTCTTTCTTGCTACAGATTATTTCCTTATAAACTACTATAAAATACAAGTACATCCATTTAATTATACACTTAGATTACTACTTTCCTGTTGCCAACTTTTCCTCGCTTGCTACAAAGCAACGAACGGCAACATACACATCTCACGCACTTGTTTTCAATTCGGATTTAAATCTTTGATGAGATTATTATATTTTTTTTTATAAACGATTTGCAATATTCATAAAGTATTATAGACACTTCTCATTCCGTCCTTCACTTATGCATATCACGGTTTCATGTAATAATTATCACAAGGTCCTCTTTTTAACTTATGTACATTTATTTGAATTGGATATTTGTTGAAATAAAATACAAATTATATTACACCCATCTATAAATCAAGACCAGTACAAACTAAGAACACGTTACAAAATCTACAATCCGAATTATTAGATTCAGCTCATTCGGAATTGACTGTAACGTGTAAATACATAAAAATTAAAATCACTTCGTCCTAAAATCGTTAAAGAAAAATATCGCATCCAAATTATCATAATAATAAATCATATTGATAACACAACATTATTTGGCATGTTTTCATCTTATTCACAATACAAATTATTACTTTTTAAATCACACTTTCTTTATTTTTTGATTATTACTTCTTTTCTTTTTTTTTGACTTTCACTAGATTCATCATTATCATTATATATTTCTATATGTAAATATTTATATAGATTTATTTTTATAACACAGAAGATAAAACACAATATTATTTCTCACCTCAATGTCAATGTTTCCGTGACAAAAATATAATCGAAAAATTTAATAATAATCACAACGTTGTCGTCAATTGCATTCTTTTATTTGCCTTTCCATATTGCTTTATTCTATAAATTCCATTTTAGATTCAAAGTTTACTTTCTCAAATCTTAATGAAGAAATCATGGTCAGAAATGTTATGAAGCTTCGAAAATATAAATGAAAATCAACCTTATTTTTTTTTTCTTTAATTACAAATAAGTTGAAGCAAATGAAAACTAGTAAACAAAACAAAGCAAAATTGCCCAGCAACAAAAATCACAAAATAAAATTATTTTATATAAGAATTCGAAGACTAAGAAACTAAGACAGTTTAAACTTAACAAAAAGAAAAGCGCAAATTACAACAATATATGATTTTTTCAAGAAATTAACGACAATTTAATTATCATCATCCTGTTGATATCCATCCAATTTCTACATCTAAATATATAAAATATCATCTGAATTATAATATTATTAAAAGTAGGAACATTGACTCGTTAAATATAAACTATTCTTTTCTTTTTTTTCTATGCCATTTTCCTTACTTTACTGCCGTATAAAGTATTAAGTTTCAGATACATTTTGGCCGGTCACAGTATTATCTATATGAGATATGAGCCCCTAATAGATTACTCAAAAATTTAAACTAATTTTACTTGTTTAAATTCGTTTCTTTTTTTAATTTTATTATATTTTAAATATATATATATATTTAGTTATTTTCACAATATGAATAATGTTTATATTTATAAGTATTATAGTAATAAGTACAGCTTTGAAACGACTTACTCTATTTAAAAAAAAAATAAGTTCACAATCCGACTACGATAAATATAATATAGAATTTCTTAAGTTACTCTGTTTAAATTTTCTCAAAAAATACGACAAAATGAATTTATTGTTTCCGGACGAATGCTTGTTTTGTATTCTTCCAATACTTATTTCGTACTGAAAAGACGGATTCTTCAGTCCAATGCGGAGAAACTGAGGTACTTAAGAAAATAATCCTGCGCTGCGTAACGACGGACAAGAAAAGTAAATCGAACGGGAAACTAATCACTTTTTGCTCTCCCTGTCACTGGCGCTCACATAGTTCAGAGTGGGCGCGGAAGGTGTATGTCCCACGTTCAGGTAGAATCTGCAACAAGAAAGTAAACTTCTTTTACGAATTATGTTATCCTTGGACTACGGCTAAACGGGAGTAAACGAAATTGTTAATGTTTTAAAAGCGATTGATCCATCGTACTATGTATGCATTGCGATTACGTAGGGTGGATATGCTGGGATGAGGATGAAGATGAGATTGCATAAATTAATGCGCGTATATGGATTTATCCTGTTTAAGTGGGTGAGGTTTTGGCGCGCAAATTAATTTATAATTTGCGATCAGTTTCAACAAGCCAATAAAGACGGTCTTTACTGCCTCTGCACGGTCTTAAACAACCGCCCCGACTCAATTCGACTAGTTTATATTTATTGTCTACGTGTAATAAATTCGTTATTAAATCGGTGCCGAAGCGAAGCATCATGCGGGGAAAAGGACACGTCGACAGAAGTGAGCGAAAACATAGAAGGGAGCAGCAGCAGCAAGAATTTGTGTTCAGTTAGTTTCACAAAATCGTCATTAAAGACGCATTCTGGGAACACTTCATAAACTTCATAGATTTTCTATAACCAATAAAGTAAAATAAAACGGCCGTCGAGGCAAGGCAAGGCAAAGCACGCACGACCAACAACTGTTTTATTGAGAGATTAAATCGCGCGCGCCTCGTCCAATAACATGCAAAGACATTTGTATTCGCTTCGGGGATACTCAGAAAGCGACGACGATGAAACTATGACCGAACCACGAAATTACCAGCTCATCTTAAACAACTTGTGTCATAAAAGCAAATAGAAGATATCGCGCAGCTGTGATCAACTACAAAAATACCAAATCATCATAATGTTAACCATCAATGCAACTATAACTTCATTTTCATGAAGAATCTAATACTTATATAATTATAAAAGAAAATACATTATATAATAATAACAATACCTCAGTTATTGAACTATTATTTTTCACAATCACCTACAATTGTTGACTGGAAAGAAATGTTGACTTAATTTCATAGGTTTGATCACAATTGTAATTATTTTTTTTTTAATATTAAGATGTATCTTTTAGTCTTCTACAACTTGGGGTAAATGTAATTATCCATTTTTTTTTATATACACTTACATTTTCCTATATACTACCAAACTACAGTTAAATGATGACGGAAGAAGGAGAATTCTAATTTAAATATTTTTTTCGTGGATATGTAAATTGTTCAAATCCTGGTCATGCTAGGCCCTTTGTGAGCTCTCTCGGTGCTTGCAGTAATAGGGCCATCGTTCATCACAGATGGACAGTCAAAAGAATGAGGACCTTCAGCCAAGTCGATGGACACTGACAGTGTTAAGGATACCAGCAGATTCACAATCAAAGGAAATAGTGGAATCGCAGAGCATCAATATACTTCTGAAGTTAACCTACACGACGACAGCCAACCAACAAATTAAAAAATCAAAATCATCGTAGTGGTAACTATTCACCGGGAAAAGATTATCCATTTAATGCGAATAAAATTATACATAAAAAAAATATAAATGGTCCAAAGAATGGATGCAGACTCTTGTAGCTACGCCACTGTTGTACATGAAAACTTTCAAACGTTTAAAGAAAACAATTTATTTAATAAATATCTTAAGCTTAATGTGACATCTATATAAAGTAATAATTTATAGCTCTTATATTTAAAATGATTAAAACTCTTGTAGCTATGCCACTGCTGTTACAAGAAAACTCTCAAATATTTAAAGAAAACGATTTGTTTATTAAATATCATAATCTTAATGTAACATCTATATAAAGTAATAATTTATAACTCAAAACAGACTTATTTTTAAAATGACCAAAAGTGTAATAACTTATAAATGTACAATTGCAAATGAAATAACAATATTCAAACAACATAGAACACAATGAACGTAATTAATAAACGTTTTTACGAAAGAAAAAAAACATCATCGGAGGTGAATATTAAACAAAAGCAATATTTTCCAGCGCCATCCCCCCTTGTTGCGAGACATCGTTACACGGCCTCGCGTTTGGCAGTTATGCAATTCGCGAAGGAGTGAAGGCTTTTATTGCCTCGGCCAATATTTATAACACGCAGATGCTTAAATTGTTTATGCGATTTTAATCTCTATCAGCCAGAAATAACAAACGGCACTAAATTTGCGCACGGACAAGACGCTCAGTGTATATTATATATATATATACATATAGTATATATACTATATGTATATATACGTCTATTGGAAGCCCGACGTTCGAAATCCCGAGTGTATCGAAATCCCGAATATATCAAAATCCCGACTACCATAATCCCGACTGTATCGAAATCCCGACAGTGTCTTTTATTATTATAATTTCTACAATAACATTTTTTCTACAATAACATTTTTAAATTATTCTACTATATTTTAATAGGTACGACGGATACTGAAAAAAATATTTTTAAGACCTAGGTCGATGGCTCTTTTGCCCGATTATTAATTGTTGTTATTTATTCTTAATAACAATAAATAATATTAATTATTATTGTATTTTTTTTCGTTGACTTATTCATTATAAAACTTAAGAATAAGAAATATTCTATAATAAAATTAGTTTATGTTACTAACAATGAATAACAACAATTAATAATCTTATTAAGTTTTAAATTGTCGAGATTTTGATATAGTCGGGATTTTGATTGTCGGTATTATTGTAGTCGGGATTTTGACATAGTCGGGATTTCGATACAGTCGTGATTTTGATTGTCGGGATTATGGTAGTCGGGATTTCGATACACTCGGGATTTCGAACGTCGAGATTTTGATACAATCGGGATTTCGGGAAGCCCGACATTGCGATTGCCACCGCTTCAAACGCATTGGACATGTTTGAGGAGAACGGAATCATGTATAGAAACCGTATAATACACATAATTAGACAGGAATTAATAATTATTTTAAATTGCTCTTTGGCACATTGATTGATCGTCTGCAAGTCGTGCTTTATTTTGCCGTTCCCAATAAACAAGTTTCGCGACTTTTGTTCTTTTACTTCTGTTCTCCTGGTACAGTTTGGTCTAGTTTCCATCTCCCTTGTTTTACAAATCACAAAGTTCAAATATAATAAACCTGTTTATAAATAGATTTTAACATTGCAATAAAAATGATATTATTTGTATTATTATAATAACAATAACGTTTTCTTGCACAAATCATACAAAAAAAAGAAAAAATACTTATATATTTTACTAATTATAAATGTAATTCAAATATTTAGGATACAGAATTTTGTGACCACGGACATAACTATGAAGTGGTAAAAACTTCAAATTTTCATTCTCATTTGTGGCCCCAATTAAAACTCTTTTAGATCCCCATCATTGGCGGGGCCCGATTAATCGATGTTAGCGATGCTACTAAGTATACAATACAAGTAGAAAATGGTATTATGTTCAGTAATAAGTCAGAATCATGATACAAATACTTGCACCTCGCATAACGAGCATTTTGCTTAACGAGCAAAATGAATTGTAAGAAAAATGACTCTCTTAACGAGCGACGTTTCGCATAACGAGTGACGATGAGAAG
>NW_017099768.1:72283-78737 GCF_001412225.1 Nicrophorus vespilloides
TTAACATATTATGTGTATTTTTGAATATGTACGAGTAAAAATCCGGAAATTTTGAAACAGATTAAACTCGTTAAGCGAGGTTCCACTGTATAATATTTTTATCATGGACTATAATTTTATTAAATGAACACTATTAAAATATAAATAAAATCGAATGTGAAAAGTAAAACACAAAAGTGATGGAGAAAGAAACTAGAGGGCGCTCTTTGCACGTAATGGCGGCATTTGCTCAAAATGGCCGTTTTTAACGACTTAGGTGGTTATACATGTGAATACCTATACGTATATATATAGATATATATATTTGGTTGGAGCAACTAAACGCGGCATAATCCATGCAACGGTTGCATTGACGGCCGCCAGAGTGCAGTTAAAACTCCGTATTAAAACCTCGCGAATGATAGGCCATAAAAGCAATGTTGTATGCGTTGTAAATCATATAACGGCTGAAACATGTTTCGCTCATATTTTAATACCTGGCGAATGTGCGACAGACTAACAAACACACACACACATATACATCAACGAAAAAAAAAAGAGGAATGAAAATAAAAACCAATAATAAAAGGTTCGTCGACAATGCCACGATTTTATCGGATGCTTTGGTTTTTCGTAAGCATCGGCGAACATTAATATTGTATGGTATTACAATTCATAATTAATTATCTAAACACACAAAAGATGGATATGATGTACAAAATGTTGAAGAAATTGATATACAAATATACCTATTATGGTCAATAGCCCGTTGTAACAGTTGCTTGATTATTAACATTGTTATTGTGTGAAAATATTTTGTTAGCATATTTATCGACTCTATAGTTATTAAAATAATAATGCATATAAGTTTCTTCTTTAAGTAATACTTTTATTTTCTATCAAAAAATAATGCATTTAAAACGTAATTTAAAACGTAATCGACAAGTTTGAATCTATTATAAAAAATGATATGTATTCTCTACATTTATTAAAATGGTAATGAGCGTAATTAGCAAATTACATATAATTTGGTATACATGTAATTGGCTAAAAATAAATAAATTTTTGTTTATAAAAATAATTGAAATTATAAACAAGTAACCCATCAAATTCAATCAATAATGTCGAGTTAAGTGTATTCAGTAGATGCAAGTATTGAATATCAGACATGTTAATTGATAATTACTGCAAATTAACATAATTGGTTGATAGTATTTAGTACATGCATTGGTACTTATCCAAGTTATTACATATGATAGGCATGTGAAGTAATATTATCTAACTGGTTGATAACAATTGCCGCCAATTGATTTGACAGTGGCGTGCTTTTCGATAAAATGAATCAGGACGTGTTTTGAATTTGGTGTCGGACGAAAATGGTTCTTGTTTTAATTGTTCGGCAAAGAACAGAGGAAAAATGTGAGGCTAAACGATACAAGATAAATCTCTTTTAAAGAGTGCCAACCGTTGGCAATGGTAAGATCCTGGAGAGAACGTCCGCGCGCGCGCACACACACACGCATACACCAAAAGAGTTGTAATTAATAAAGGCTAATAAAAGTTTTTTATTATGCTCGTAATGACAGTGCCTGTTTGCCACCATATTGCTTGGGCCCATAGTTAATTTGTATAATTACGCTCAACTAAAAATGTTTACGACCTATAAACTATGCCGGAATAAATAATATGTCTGTATATGTGCGCTGCATACGTGCGTGCGAAAAAGAAAGATAGAGAGAGAAAGAGAGTGTTCAGTATGTATGTTCTACCTGTAACTGTTTCAGTTTTATTACAAAATGGCCGACGCCGCCGCCGCGGCATTCATTATTATCGCTTTATTTTCCTGCAAGTTATATTTTCTTTTTTTTTAGTTTTGTTTCCTTCGCTCACTTCTTTCCTTTTCCACCTTTATGAAGCGAAACGTATTTATAGACTAAGGAAGGATGAGATGACTCGACTCCTGTTAGAAACGCATCAATCACTAACTTTTACCCCCAAAAACCCATTGTTTGATGCCAATGCAAACAAAGCTTCTTCATACCGGATGAGTCGAGATGACCGAGAAAGAGCATCAAAGCAAATAAGAAGAAGAGCGAAATCGCAGGATGCGCAAATTAGTTTCTGCTAGATATAAATTATACTTCCATTCTCTGTTATTTCTCTCGGCCGCAATTTCTCTCGTATCTTTTCACCCTTTCCAAACTCTTTCCATGCCAAAAATCAATTTAAATTTTTACGAGAGTCCGGATTTTTATGCGTTCGGCATTTAAGAGATTTACCGAGAAATATTTTCGCGCTGCCCGGATTTGTCTCGGACTTAATCCGCCCCAAACCGACGAAAATCGTAAATCACAGAAACAGTCTGCGGCCAACGAATCTATGTTTATGCATATAAATATATAGATATAGAAACGTATGCGAATATTTTCTTTATTATTTTTTTTTTTGCAAACTTAAGACATCTTTCCTGGAGAGCGTGAAATCGGTTATTAGTGCGTCCGCAAGGGTTAGAGAGCGCTCTTCCTGCAGCAGCCGAGAGCAGTCATCTCGAAGGGGGAACCCGGATTGAGGCAGGCAGTAAAAGTCACGAAACACATATATTACAAAGTTTATATGGGTTAGGACTTAGTCGGTAAAAAGAACCGACAATAAAAATGAGCCGAAACACAAAACAAAAGGTGAAAAATTTTAACTGCCGCCGAGTTAAAAAGTCCCCGCGCCGCGCAAAACACAATCGTAAAACGGGAAACTATTCCACTCATGACTCTTAAATTATATCCACACTCGAACAAAACAAAACAAGAAGGAGTCCCTCAAAGGAACGAGAAGGCAGAGATGAAGAAGAAACAAAAATGCGCAATCGGTTTAATTACGCGCGCGTTGCGCAACTTTATGCGCGTCTGGTTGCCTAATTAGCAACAAGTTTACGGCGAATATAATATATGTATGCTCATATAATATTATATAATATTGTTTTCGGTTTGCGACATGTTATTATTATTATTATTGTCGTCGTCGTTTGCTATTGAGATGTGCGGTGCAGACATTTTATATAGGTCGTAAAGGCAACCCGGAGGCCCCTTAATTGACAATACCGAAATGTGCAAAACGCGAATATGGCAAAATGTTACGTCTCCGAACTGGCAACCGTCACATTTCGTGGGTCGGTATTAAGTTTTAATAGAAAACGCATCAACGCATAAAATGCATTTTATATGCGCGATGCCGCCGGTAATCACCAGGAATATTTCGGTTTTAATGAAGCCCCGGCTAAAAGCTCCAAATACCTCACGTGTTTCTTGTTTGTGTGTTTTTTTTTTGCTGTTTTCGAACGTAGTAGATTAACGAGACCCTAATAAACAATATAGATTTATAGTCATCGACCACACCTGTTCTTTCTTTTAATCAAATTGCAAATTTAGAAGCAATATCGAATACAAATCATAATTGATTAACAAACTTTAATACTTGTTTTGATAAAGCTATTAAAAATTGAAAAAGATAATTAACTTGAATTTGTTATTGTTATATGTTTAAATAATTGTGCAGTTATCTTTTAAACAATTAATAAGAAGTAAAGTATATATTTTCTACGATAAACAACAACGAAAATAACTTTTTACCAATATAGATAAACTTATCTCCAAACAATTGTTTTTATTATGTATTTTTATTTATATATACATATATATTAAAAAAAATAACTTTTACTATTAATTGAAACCAATTAAAAATAATGAGAACGTAATAAAACTACCAGCAATTAATATTGCTTAACATAGTTGAAATTGGTGTGTTTTTTATTAAATCCATGAAAATATTGGAAAATTATAATATAAGCTACAATATAATTTATTGTTTTTAAATTCAATTTTGTCTTTTGTCAACGATTAAAACTGTTGGAAGCAACTAATGTGAATACTGAAAAAAAACAGGTTGGGCTGGAAATGGTTAATATGTATTGTAGTACATTTTAAGACACAAATTTAGCAACTGAAGAAATTGTTAATTGATAATCAATTAATCAATTATTGACAATATTTATTACAAATATTTGTAATAGAAAGAAATTTGTTTATAAAAGAGATGTAAGAAATGTATTGTTAAATATTGGTATATAAAGCAAACTTTGTAGGAAGATCTTAATTGAATTGTAAATGGTCGTAGGATTGATGTTTTATTGAAATGGAATATACTATATACGCGTATGTATATAGTATGAAATGTGCGGCTAAAGTAATTTAAGTGCGCCGTTGACAGAGCAGTAACAGTAAGAGTAAAGGGGTAGTAGCATTTGCGCCGGATGAGATCCTTTCGTAAAACTGGCGAAAATATATATATATCTTCAAGCTGGATCTTCCTCTTGCACAACCCGCCTCATCGTGCGCCATCCACCTTTTATTGATATAACCGTTTTATAGTTAGATGGAGAATCGTAAACCGGAATAATAATAATATATAATAGTTGGCGCGGATAAAATTTATAGATCACAAAACGGTTTTCTTCCTCGCTAATTTCTATTACCTTTAAGGGTGTCCTATAGTGAAAACAACAACAACAAAAAAAACAAGAGAAAATCTAAGAAAAATAAGCTTCGTCTCTGCTTCCCACACTCATCCGATGGGAAAGCACATGCATTCAGTGGATCAGAAGTGGAAGCTTAACACCTATTCAAGACTGCATAGAATAGTTTTTATGACCGCTGAAAATATATAGATATATAGGGCGCATGTGTCTATATATATATGCACACACACACACATATATACGCATATAATGCTGGTAGTTAAGTGTGTGTGTGTGTGCAAATGCAATTTCTTGTTTTAACGACCGAGCACCAAACTATTCCAGGCGGTTTTAAAGCCTCCTGCTTACTGCTCACACACATACCACTACAACACCACAGCATTAAATCCACCCCGTGTGCGCGCAGGAAGAGGAAACCGAGAAGAAAAGGCTGACTCGTAAAAAGGCAACACCCTGTGACTCTGACAAAATGAATTTATAATTAACAGCGTCGGGGGAAGTGCAAAAAAAAAAAGAGCATAAACAACTTTAACAAACAAAAAAAAAACTTAAAGACCTGTCACTTTGGTGTACTTAACTACTGTAATACGCGGATGGCAGCTGTAATAGATGGACATTGTTTTCATCAAAACTCATTGTCAACAATGCTGTCCAATTTGCAAGCAATTTGCGATGCTCGTGCACTTGCTTTATTTTAAGTATTGTGATTATCATTTTTATATGTTTATTTACTTACAAATTTTTATTGACCTCAAATTGCTTCATATAAATATATATTTTTCAGAAAATTCATACATTCAAAGTCATTTTAAAATTAATTTATACATTACAACTATGTCATAAAAGAAATGTTATTATTTTGTTTCATGCTCATAATATAACTATTGAGGACATTATATATTTAATTTTATAGGCACAATTTGTTTAAAGTCGATCTAAATCTATGTTAATTTGTTTATGTTCCTATATTTTTTTATCTACTGTCCAAATTTTATATTGCAACTAGGACTTTCATTACCGGTAAACAGTTAACCGGTTATTCGGTTTAATACGTTACATTCTAAATCTGTGTTAATTTTTTTATGTTCCAATATTTTGTATTTATTGTCCAAATTTTATAATGCATCTAGGATTTTCATTACTGGTAAACTGTTAACAGGTTATTTGGTTTAATCTGTGTTAATTATCTATATATTATATCTATTATTTATTTTTCTATCTATTGCTTCCATTACCGGAAAACGATCAATATAATTTTGTTAAGAAATACCGATAATTTTGAATTTTTTGAAGATCTCCAAACAAAATGAAATTTTTCAATAGTACGTCAAAAAATAATTTAAAAAGGTATGTCTTTGATTTTGAAAAACAGTACGATTGGTAAACAAAAATTACGATAAATTTTGACAATAATACGCAAGGAAGTTGTTATTAACACAATTAGTTTAGATATTAAATTAAAGACATATAAATCTGTATTTTTTTGTACTTCCATTATCCATATTTTATATTGCAACATTACGTAAGGAATGTTTCAGTTGGTTTTATGCAGTGTTTATATAAACACCACACAACACATATATAGATGTATATTTCACAATTTCGTCAAGTGAGCCGTATAACTCAACAACTGACGCCGGTGCCACCCCGTGATATAGTCGGTAGGGTGTCGGGTTGGGGGATCGTCGTCGTCGGAGTAGGTTTATGAATAAGGTATGGAGTTATAAAACCGCGCCACTTCTTGCGCTTGTTGAATCGAATTTTATCGCGATATTATTTTATATAGTTTTATACGCAAACACATCGCACACAACTTTCAGAATTAATTCCCTCGGGAAACCGAACCACACGAATCCCAATTACATCCAGACACATAACACTTGCAGATATAAACAGCATCACAAAACCCAGATGAAATTCATTCTACGTTGAATATGTTTACTTATT